>NC_051154.1:441956030-442176029 GCF_013339745.2 Dermacentor silvarum
ATGCATTCCAACCCAATTTTATTCTTCTGTACATTGCCTTCTCATGATGAGGGGTTTCTATGATAGCTGACCTAGTAAACGTATACTCTTGCAGATTCTAGAGGCTGACTGTCAATCATAAATTCTTGTTCACTTGCTAGGGTACTATACATACCTTTCTCTTCTGCGTAATAATTTTCAAACCTACTCTTTACATTTTCTCGGTTAAGGTCCTCAATAATTTGTTGCAGTTCATCCACAGTGCGGATGAACAGGCCAATGTCATCTGCAAACAGAGGGTTGTTGAGATATTCGCCGTTGATCTTCGCTCCTAATTCTTTCCAGCCTAATAGCTTGACTACTACTTCTAAGCATGCAGTGACTAGCATTGGAGAGATTTTGTGTCCTTGCCTGATCCCTTTTGTGATATGTAATTTTCTACTTTTCTTGTGGAGAAACAAGGCAGATGTGGAGTCTTGAATACGCAATGTCTCTATGGCTCTTGCTTTCGCTACTTAATCAAATGCCTTTTCATAATCTATGAAAACCAAATGGAGAGGTTGGTTGCACTCCATTGATTGCTCAATTACCTGAGTGATGGCATGGATGTTATTAATTACAAAATACCCCTTCCTGAAGCCAGCCTGGTCTTTTGGTTGACTGAATGAAGTCCAGTGTTGCCTTGAGTCTGTCGGAAATTGCCGTGGTAAATATTTTATACAATATTGAAAGCAAGCGAATGCGCAATTATTTCGTGCATGCTTTAATATCTGCCTTCTTATATATCTGGTACCGTGGAGGTATATCTGGTACCGTTGAACTTTCTGGTACCGTTGAAGTCACGAGGCATTGCGTACAAAGGGTAGCAAGCTTTTCAAGTATAATATTCCTACCATCTTAGATTAAACCGACTGTTATTTAATCTTCTCAGGCCGCTTTTCTCCGGGACATATCTTGCAATGCCCTTCTAATTTCATCGCTAGTTACACATAGAACTTCTGTGGCCCGTTTGTCCCTGTATACTTCCTATCAAGGTTGGGTGGCTGCTCTGGGTGCTGCAAAGGTCCATATAGAGTCATCTGTTGCCTTTAGTATATCATCGAAATTTCTGGTGACATTACCCTGTTTCTCTTTTACTGCATACATCTTGCACTGTCATATGCCAAGTTTTCTTCGCACTGATTTCATGCTGCGCCCATTTTTTACTGCTTCCTCAATCTTCCCGACGCTATAGTTTCGGATATCACTTACTTTCCCCTTGTTATCAATTGTGACAGTTCAGCGAATTCTATATCATCTCGTGAGTTCGAAACTGTCATATTTTGTCGTTCCTTCATTAGGTCCTTGGATCATTGGGAGAGCTTACCTACTTGATGCCCTAGTGCCTTATCTACCACTTCAATTGCTGCTTCTGAAATAATTTTAGTTCCGGTTTCATTCGTTACGTCTATGTTCATTCCTTCCATGTTAATTTATTACCTATGCGCCAGTACAATATACCAAATTTATTAGGCACTTTTTTTACCGCAGAAGCAGTTTCCTAAAGGCTCACCGCAGTCTTACGGATGCAACGAAAATCCCGTTATCGCCTGACACGGTGACATTTGGCCCGCTGCCGGCTTAACGGGTAACCATTTCTAACCCGTTTGCCCTTTTTATGAGAAGTTAATGGCGTTGTAGACTTTCGTTACGCGTTATTTAACATTGGCAGCAAAGTTACGGTGCTATCTCATTGGTTTTATTGACATTGGTCATCGACATCGAGGCATGAAGGCCTAGCCTATGGTAACACAAGGGCAGCTCGCTGTGTCACGGCAACGGCGCCGCCACCTGTCACTGCTCAAGAAAAAGATAACAAAATACGCCACGCGGCGACAGATAGCGCCACCATTACGTTGCATAGAGAGTGCTATCTTTTTAGCCGACAAGCACTTGCCATTGCATTGGAATGGCGTTGCTTCAGGCAGCATATAGGATCCCCTCACTCGTGCATCAACCCTCGGACGCGTCCAATCGGTTTTATAGATGTTTCATGAATCCTTATTGCATCCAACGTGCGCGAGCTTCTCGTGGCTAAATCTGATGCTTCATTGACATGTATGACAACGCTGCATGCCTCCATCAGGAGCGATGGCTGCTTCGACGACCAAGAATTCAATGGAGCGCCGTAAGTTAAACCGCTAGAGAAATTGTATGGCTTACAATCCACTAAGGCGTTCAGAACGAGCAAGGAACTCTGGGAAAGGAATAGTGGCTCAAACTCTGCGGATGGGCAACCGCTGATACGCCTTTCAATACATTTCAACACCTTTAAGCTGATACACATGCAAATCTATTTGTGGCTACTTTCGGTGTTCCTAAAACCATGAGTGGCTCCAGCTTCTGTGGTAACCTACTTTGACTCAGAAATGAATGTTCTAATTATTTTCTTTATTTTGCTCCTTCCCACTCCACTTATAAAATTCCTAATAACTCCCCAGCCAAATCCGGGAAGTACAGCCGGGGATTTGGGCTTTCGAAAGGTGAAGCAAATGGAGATTCGTCTTACCTCAGCAGGAAGATCCGACGCGGAGGCTAGTGGGGCCACCAAGATTGCTGCTGCTGCCGCCACCAAAATGGCCGCCAAGCACACCTCCCGAAACACCACGAAGCGCGTCCAGGCCACCATCATAGTGTACTTAATACTGACAACGAGTCCCGATCTCTCTTCTCTCAGCCTCGACTGGGCTCACTCGGGCCTCCTAGCACCGCAGCCCACAGGCGTCATCGCTTTCCACGCGTCTCCACTGCTGCACGACTCCTGTAAAGGGTGAACCAGAGGCGCATTTTCTCTCTTAGAACGAAAGTGATTCGCTGCAGTACTTGGCACTGAAGTGCCGAAACAGTAAATGGATTGTACGGCGATTCTAAACCTGGAATAAAGTGGCGTTATACAAGGTGTCCCAACTATCATGCGCCAAGATTTGCAAAAATATGCAAATGCCACGTAGCTGGTCAGAAACAAGGTAATGTTGTTTGCCATCTCTTGGAGATATTCAGATTGTTTTTTTTTTGCATTCCGTCTGATTACATAATTAGTACTAAATAATTAATCAACTTCGCAAATATTATAATTAGACGAAATATGTCAATGAGAAAATTGTAGACCAACATAAAAAACTCCCGATACAGCTTTCTATTTTTCAATACGTGTAGCATAAAAGTGTTCTTCTTAGCGTGAAAAAGTCCCCAAATACACGCAAAATTGCCGCGCGACTGGCCGCTCGAGGCACTTGGCGTGTGTTCGCAAAGTGCCTCGACCAGGCTAGCTGGTACATGGTCATGTTGAACGAAAATATATGCCACTTAAAATTGGGATGAGGCAAGACGCTATGCAAACGCCTTCTTTCTGTATGAATATTGAATCACCCCAAGCGGCGAACATAGATGACAAATGCAACTTTAAATGTTCTAGGAACTGATTAACGGTTAGACCGGCTTCATTCTGAAATCTCACCACACCGTGATGTCAATGGCGCCCTCCACGCATTCACACAGCTCTTGATGCGGTAAAGAGTAAAACAGATAAATAATGTCAAACGAAAGGCACGGTAAGCTCTCATGAGTGTTGTCTTTCAAAAAATTGATTACTTTGTCTGAACTGCTAGTCATAAAAGTATCGTCAATAGAAGATGTATAGCGCACACTAGCGGGACAACAAAGGAAGACAGTGTGTGCTGTTGTCTTTAGCGATACGTGTAAAAGAGGGCGCGCATGATACCTCCTGAATAGAGAGTGCATGCAACCCTAGTATCTACGTGAAATTGTTTCGTTTGCCGCTATTACGGAATACTAAAAAGCTATTATTATTGCTGCTGTCGTCACTATTATTAGCATCACCGCTGTCGCTATCACTGTCATTCTCTCAAGGCAGCCTTTGCTGCAGCTCACTAAAGCAAAGGTTTAACAAATTGAATTCAGCATTGGAGGTCTTATAAACGGTCCCCGAACTAAATAAAAAATAAAATAAAAAAAATTCCGACAGTCAGCGTTCGGCTGGTATTGGAACTCGAAGCAGATGACCACGAGCACAAATCTTTTGTTCTTGTTTTTTATGTGCAATGATACTAATATAAGACAATGAAAGACATCACCAAGTTGCTCGTCCTCTTCACCAATACCAGTTTCTTTATCTAACTAAAGCATTGGTTGATATAAGAAAAACTAGAAAGAAAATTACGCACGAATCGATATGGTAGCCTTCTGTGCTCACTGATAGGAACTGAAGAGGATCTAACCAACGATCCTGCAAACCGCTTTGCATCAAACACAGTGGTACCTCCCAAATATTTACTCGTGCAGGTTTTCAGCACTCCATGTTATTACTGCTCGAAAGAACGCGGGGTCATGTGAGGAAGCACATAGCACAAGCGCACCCGCCACGGTGGCTTAGCGGCTATGATGTGCATGCTAAGCACGAGGTCGCCGGATCAAATCCCGGCCGCTGCAGCAGCATTTCGATGCGGGTGAAATGCAATAACGCTGGTGTCCTGTGCATTGGGGACGTTAAAGATCCCCTGGTGGTCAAAATTAATCCGGAGTCCCCAACTATGTGTGCCTCACAATCAAATCGTGGTTTTAGCACGAAAAACCCCACAATTCATTCATTCATTCTGAACACAAGCGCCAACTAACAGCTGGTGTATTGTGAAAAATGCTACAAATAAATGGTTTACCGCGATACACGTGTCATCATATCGAAGGCGCAACGAACGGGTAAACAAACGATTGTTATACGTCCCAAAAGAATATTTTCCACGTATCGGGATTCAACGTATCGTGCTACACAGTTACGAAAACTCCTTATCTTCGAGGACTATTGATGGTTGGCTTATATACATTTTTCTATTAGTTTTCTAATATAGAATGCTTCTGCTGTCTCGCGGTCTAAAGAATGCAGAATACATAAGCCAGCCGTCAATAATGTTTCGCATCTGTGTAGCGCGATAGACAATATGCCTACATGTGGAAAATATTGTTTTGTGACGTGTAGTATTTTGTTTTTGTTTCCGCTTTCGTTCCGCCTTAGATATGATAACACGTGTACCTCGATAAATTATTTATTTGTAGCACCTTTCAGAATACGCCAGTTGAGAGTCCGCGCTTGTCTTGTGTGCATCCTCGCTTGTCCCCATTTTTCTTCGCGCAATGATAACACTAAATAGTACAAAATTGATCGACTTTCCATCCTTCCAATAAGTACTTCTTGGCTCCTCCATTAGCACAACACTTCTTCCAAGGACTGTGTAGTGCTAAATACAAAGGTAATTTCAACTCCCCTTGGCATTTCTCTTGCAGAGCCTGTCTTTCTCCCATGTACGCTTTAACTTGAACCAACTGTTCTGAAAGCTGGTGCCGATGGATGAATTGGAAGTAGCAGCACGCCAAACCATGACTCTACGACCATATATGTAATACGCTAAGTACCTGCCCACCGCGATAGCTTAGTGTCTGTGGTGTTGCGGTGCTGATCTTAAGGTCGCGAGTTCATTCCCGGCCGCGTTGGCCGCATTTAGATGGGAGCGATATGCGAAAACGCATTTGCTTAGATACAGGAGCACTTTAAAGAACCCGAAGTGGTGAAAATGAATGCGGAGTCCCCCCTACTACGGCAGGCCTCACAATCATATCGTGGTTTTGACACGTAAAATTTCAGAATTTATATTAATACGATCAAAACATATATTCGGAAGCGAAAAGAAAAAGTTAAAATGTTGGTGGGGTTCGTAATGATACTCCACAATCGACCCATTATATTTAGCAAGAAAACGCATTGAGCCCAGAAAAAGTGTTTGTGTCTGCAGGACTGGCAAGCCTGCAGGACTGGCAGGCCTGCATACTTGCTACCGACTTGCAAACCGCTTTTAGTCTGCAGAACTTGCGAAATGCTGCGTTTAGTCTGCGGCACTCTTGTGCAAACTGCCACGTCTTAAAACAAACTTCGATTGTGAAGAGGCGTAACGGAGAAGTTTTCCGATATTGATCTCAACGCACGTTGAACAAACGCGGCGAAAAGGTTTGTTTCGAGACATCTTTCAGAGCGGGTTTCAGCGAACAAGACAAAGCAAATGCGAGTGGGTCCCGGTACTCACTGTTGCCCCAGTGTTGTAACAATGTAAAGTCCGAACTGTCGCAACTGCAACACGCGTATCGAACGAACTTATCGTAGCATCATGTTTCTTTATTTTTTATTCTTCGACGCACTTGTAGGGTGCCAATAAACGTAAGTATGTCATACTGGTTCACGCAAACTCGCATGTTCGCAATACCTGGAGACATTAAAATCCAGCATTTCTTCTTCTTGCGCAAGCTTGTTCATGTTATCGGTGGTCTATAAGAGATAATGCTAGGTTATCCTTTGTCTGTTACTACTGCAGCTCATAATGACATATGAAAAAGGTTCAGAAAGACTGAATACTTACCTACATTATAAGTTATAACCTATTTGAAGTACGTCAATTTAATGATAATGAGTGCAGGAAAATAAAATAAATGGAAGAGGAAGAAGTGCGCTGGTCACGACGTTCTTCTCCGGTCCATCATTAACGAACATATCGTTTGTCATGCTAGCCTCCGTGCTTGTAACATCTTCTACGTAAAAACACATATTTTAAATAAGTAAATGCTAACAATCATTTTCAAGCCGAAAGCCACAACGTAAGCAAGATTTCTGCTAGAACCTTTACAAAATATGTTTATTACAATCTGTTGGACGATAGCGCTAGTGAGAAAAAAATAAACGTAGTCCCGGGTTCGATCCCAATCGCAGACGCCTCTTTACGATGGAAGCGGAATGCAAAAAGGACAGGTCCTGTCCTCTGTGTTCTTTGTCCGCATAGATTTTACGCCTCCATTTTCGTTAACTTTGCTGCGTTAAACCAATCGAAAACCAGCGTAACAGTTCGAGCTGTTAGCAGCTTTACTCAAATGTTAAGTACAGGGTGTCGTAAGGGCACGATCTTGATCCCCCAGCGGATATAAGCTCTAGACGAGTATGCTACGGACTTCAGGGTGACCCAGGCTTGCAGTACAAGGGGCACCTACATTTAAATTCGCCCCTGTCCTACCATGGACAAGGACCATATCAATCCTACATCAATGGTCAAGCGACGCCACGTAGGTCATGAAAGAGAAAATTGTCATACACCTGACTGTAGCCCGAACCTTCAAAGGAAACTTCATACGGGTTTCTCAGCAAGAAATTTTCGCAGTTGAAGCTGAAGTCGTCTTGGTCCGGGAATCAAACCCGAGACTAAAGTATTTCTGTGGTGGTCGCTCTGCCATGTGAGCTAAACAGGAGCCTGGCAGATGGCAGCGCGAGAGCGAATAATGGACAGCTCGAAGCACAGAGGCACTGACTGTGGAAAATAATCTCGACGGAAACCCTCAAGGTGGAGGAAAGTTTATGAAAAGAAAAATTAAGATTCACCCGACTGCAGCACGAAGCTACAAAGCTATAAAACGTTGATCATCAGTATTTCAATGAAAGCAGCAGCGTAAGTTCTAGCAAGGATAAAAAATATGGTAATATTGCAATCGATTATCAACACATTTTCAACATGGACGGCCAAGGCAGCTTGAACAATTATTGCTGCGGACTTTCTATGTACACAGAAACGGCAATCCAACATCCAAACATCCAACACAGCTTTAACGTTGTTATAACTGACTTACAATATGGACAATCAACATGGTTTCAACAGTAAAGCCATACGTTCTCATATTGAAATTACTCGATGGGGTTTAAAAAATGTTGTCGATAAATATAAACAGTTTTAACATAATTCCCAATAATGTTTTAACGAAACCTCAATGTGCTTTCAAAAACATTTGTTGGCATTGAACAATGACCTTACAATAACTTCTCAATCTGCAAGAAGTTCAAGATCAGTCCCGATGCAACATGGACAGAGTCTGAACTAGTCGCCCTCCGTAGTGCAGCACTTTATGTGCTTCAACAGTCACCAAATGACTAGACTATATTCTGTGTTTCAAAGGCAGCCCCGAATCACTTTTATCAGCTCTGCGTCACAACCCACACGAACACTCGTTGGCAGGGATACAATTACACTATCATCAAGCAGTGGGCAAAGGCCACGATATAATATTTCAGTGGCTACCTGAGCACTGCAACATTACTGGAAATGATCGTGCCGACAAAGCAGCCCGCGAGTTTTAACGTAAAGGCACCTCGATACCATTGTCGAGAACGGATGCAGCACGGCACTTCAGTGGTCTTGCCGTTATTATCATTCGAAGAAATTGGAATACACCAGAGTTTCCCCAACTGGAGCCTACACGCTATGGACCCACATTTGAGATTACGACTATTGCCCGGTTTTACTCGACGGGAAGAAACTTTACTGTGCCGCCAGAGACAAGTAGTTTCTTTCACGAACGCCCACTCATTCGTAATTAGAATGGCGGACCGTGGCAATTGCAACACATGTGGTGCAGAAGAAACGATCAAACTTCTCCAGTGTGGCTGCCGAACATACGAAGGTGAGCGGATTGCCATTCGGACGGCTTTAGGGCACTTATATGACAGGCCTTTTACAGAAGAGGAGATCTTGGGACCATGGCCTCGTGCGCCTGCAATGAACAAACCCTCGAAAGGGTTGCTGAATTTCTTTAAATGCACCAACCTCTATGACTTCTCGTGATTGACGCAGCGATGAACGCTTGATTGATTGTGTGGATACCAGTGCAAAGTGTGAACTTCTCCCTTCCTCATCCTTCAATATCGTTCCCCTTTCCCCAGTGCATTGCAGCCGACCGGGCTCAGCCTGGTTAACATTCCTGCTATTCCCTTATGACCCCTCTCTCTCTATCTCTCAACAAAAATTTTCATAAGCGAAACCACCCATAATTACAGTACCGCAGAAAACCAACTGGCAATAAATTCACTTTTCCAAGTGGTAAACTGACAGCTATCAAGGTACCAAAAAATATGAAACAATTAGAACAGCGCAAAGAAATTACTCCATGATGACATAAGTTCCCTCTAAGAAATAGTAGATGCGCGCCTGAACAAGCTGTCTTCTCAGAAGGCTTATAAGTTTTGTTGTGTAGTCTGTGCGCTATTTGGTAACAGGGCAATGCAATTATGCATAAACAAGATACGTTTGTCACAGCGAGGAATACCACTGTGTAGACCCTAGAATTGAGACCCGCTTCGGGCATCTTCCGATCGTGCACATACATGGCAGTGGCAAATCAGTTCTTCGGAATCCTGCAAGGTGTAGGAAGGATCATAAAAGTAAAACATTGACATCCCACAAAATGTGCCACGAAGCTATAAAGGAAACCCTTCCCGGTTTCTCAGAAAACAACGCTTCGCAATTGAGGCAAAATTCATCCTGGTTCTGTATTCGTCCAGTCCGGAAGCCCATACGGAAACCCGTATGGGTTCCCTTTGTAGATTCGTGCTACATTCGGGTGGATGGCAATGTTTACTTTTCATAATACATGTGATACATGAAAGTGCACACTTCTGTCGACTACCCCAAACATTGCAGCGTACACATTCTGCTTACGTGAGCGAACCGCACTCGCACGCTTACCCCCTTGTCCTATATCTGTTGCAACCGGTCGTTGGCTCGAAACGCTGCCTTCGGTTTGTAGCCGGTCATTAGACCAGCTATCGTCTGGCCACCGGGACCCTTATCGACTTCCCCATTAGGTCGCCTATGCATTGTCCCGAGGCTTGGATGCGGCCACATTGTCCAATGGTATGCTTGTCGTAAACGTTAACCTCTTTATTTCAGTCTGCACTGTTGACAAAGTTCCTTATTACTCTTTATTTCTCAAAGTCAGAAGCAAGGACATAACTCGATACCGGGCGCGTGCTTTCAAATCAACAGACTACCGCAATCCCCTTCCCTTGGATTTCGGTGGTTTGCGCTGCACTGCAAACAAATGGATTATATATACTGTGTATACGTTCATTAGTCCAAACTTCGACAATGAAATCGGTCGAGCAGCTCAGCCGCTGCGACCATACTAGATTGATTATGTAAATGGAAGCATACTACACAGGCTTCTGCACTCATTAACAACCTTCACAATAAGCGGTTGATATGTGGAATAACATCGAGATGAAATTAATGCGCCATTCTTAGAATGACACTGAAATACAAGCGCATGATTACCTCATTGCACTCGCCTGCTGGTGAGGGGTGATACCGAAGCTGTTTTGTGGAGTGTCACGTTTAGTGACCGCTCTGTCGTGGGTAAAGAAATAACGTGGAGCTTTAGCGTAGCGTATGTATGTGATAACATTAGGACCAGTCTATGTAGGGCGACGCCAGTGTACACATTAGTGGAGTCCAAGCCATCCTCTCGGCAGCGCATACACGACGGGTGAAGATTGCGTAAGAATCATCAATAATAGGTAGTTTTATTGCGCGAAATCCTTCCGTCGACACAATTAACGATAACGCAATCATTACTCTACAAGACTCATAATCTGGAAGCCACCTGAAAGAAAATAGCCGCTAGCAGCCCAGTGAATAGCGGCATGCCGCAAACTTAAGTACTCAACACTACTACCTATGCCGACTGAAGAAGTCTAGCTTGAATTTCGCTCTGACCAGCTCGGAACACTTCAGGCCACCTTTGGCCAGCTGCGAGTGCATAAGCGTCACGCATGTCCAGTTGTCATTTCCATTAAATCATTAGCAGCGAGAAGTCTATTGATACACCACCCGAAGACTGCAGTTTGTTCTGATTATAGGACTGTTCGAAATAATTTTTTTCACGCGATAAATACAAGGTGTTTTTTAACGTTAACAGAATTTTCCAAAATCGCCAGCTGGATATAGCACAAATCTGCTCATTGAACTGGATTGCCCGAGGAGGCGGACATTACTTATACTGGAAATCAAAATGCCTCGTATAATAATTTTAAAAAATTCAGTAATCATCGTTTCAACTACTTATACTTACCGCACCGGATTTCAATGTACAAATTGAAGCCAGCGATTTTACAATGTAAATTCACCTGAAACAAATTTTGAAACTATAGCACCAGTTTCAAGGTAAGCGCTGTCACGCTTGAGCTAAAAATGCACGGTCATTCCATCTAATTTAAGAAAAAAGAAAGCGTCTTTATTTTTCGCTTTATTTGCCACGCGACATAACAAAAAAACTAAATAAAAAACGTCTTTTTATGCTTAGAAGCTCAAAAATTTGCGGAACACTAATGAATTTCATCACAAAATCTGAAAACGTGTACCTCGAAACTGGTGTCATCCTCAGAATTATATTTTACGTAAATATAACTTGTGGACTCACCCGCTACAATTCGTAAATTGCAATACGTGGCCTAAAGTAATTGGTTATGAAATTAGTTACAGACAGTTTGTTAATTAGTGCATTCTTTATTTAGATTCCTCGTGAAAATGTAGTCTAAGCCTAATAAGCAGAATTGTGCTACATGCCAAGGACGATTTTTAAAAATTATGCTAACGATGAAAAAAAAAACACCCTCTATACGCCCGGAATAACGAGACATATTGCACATGTGTAACGCTGCATCGCTTTGTTGAAGGCAACTGGCCACTGAGTGAACGCATTTGACTTGGTGGGGCCTTTCGCGCGCGTACGCGAACCCCCCTTTCTATATCTCATCTTTCTATTCCCGTTTCCCTTCCACCAGTGTGGGGTAGCCAACCAGACGCACTTGTGGTTAACATCCCCGCCTTTACCCTTTCTTTCCTCTCCTCCTCCTCCTGCATCGCTATCTTACCTTGCTATACTCTTTCCTTTCTGTCTCTTTCACCACTTCCCCTACGTTGGGCAACCAACCGACCGTACTTCCTTTTTACTTCACTGCCTTTACTATCTATATTGCTCTCTCTACGGAACTTCAATCACGGCCAACGCGTTGGTTTTGTTTTCCGCCACCAAAGCTTCAGCGTTTGCACGGCTTCATTGCTCTGTTTGCATTCAGACAAGGCCAGCATGCTTAAGTCGCAAACAGATTCACGAAGCGCCCTTCATGTTAGTGAAAGGGTGTATTTCACTGCTTAACAAACTGTTAAGTAGAAATACATTCGAGGTCTAAATAACGCTCGATCCCTCAAACAAAAAATTTAGACATTCAGTGGTTCCGAAGTTTTCTTCAAACAACATGTCACTAAAAGATGGAAACAAGACTGAACTAATTACGATTTATGACACATATGCAGAATATATATACTCGTATATCAAGTAAGAAATTAGGCCAATCAAAGCATATAGGTTAAATTACCTTTATTTTACTGAAAAAAAAATTTCATTCTTAGATATCACGAGCCAAAACTCCGATCTGATTATGACGCATGACGTAGAGGGCGACTCCGGATTAATTTTGGCCACCCGGAGTCCTTTAACGTGCCGCTAAATCTAAGTACGCGAGTGTTTTGGCATTTCAGTGCCATCGAAATGTGGCCACGGTGGCTGGTATCGAATACGCTATACTTGAGCTCTACAGCGCGACGCCATGACGCCTGGGCTACCACGGCAAATCATTACTGAACGGCCTTATTATTTACAGACGACGGTCATTTTTGAAATAAACTTTGTACTACCGATAAATGAAAAGGGAAATTAAAGTGAACGAAAACATAACTTTGTCACCGGCGAGAGTCAAATGCACGACATCTGCATGACACGTGCTCTTGCTCTGCTCTACTAATTCCTGTGGACCAAAGGTTGTCCCTCTGTCCCATTTCACGGTATTTTCTTTCTTTTTTTTCGGCCTACCACAATAGGTCAGCGGTTGTGGCAGTGTGCAGCTGGTCACGTGGTCGTCAGTTCGATTCCCAGCCAGGGCTGCCCCATTCTCTGGGGGCGAAATGCTAAACCGGTGGACGACGAAGTACCCGCGTCGGATCAAAGCTAGAGTATGAGCCCTACAAACACGGCGTTTCTCACAGCTTTGGTGTTGCTTAGACACGTGGAGTGTAATTAATGTCTCCATTTATTTTTTACAGTTTTTGAAGTGGGCCCCGCCGCACCCTTTGCAGGATCTTGTTCACGCGAACTGCGCACGCGCACACAAGGTGCGCGTGCATATGAAGGCCAGCCAGTGCGCTACTTGGCAGAGTTCTCCGCTGCCTGCGTCAGATGTCGCCACGGATGCAACCTGTGCCGTTCTTGTGTTTATGGCCGATGTTTTCCCTTGACGATGATGTAAATGCGCTTAAAAGACGAGAGCGATAGGTGATGACAAGACGAGATGTGTGTCTCGTCTTCAGCGATCGTCCTCGTCTTCTTAGCGCATTTACGTGATCGTCAAGGGCAAACCAACTCGCCCAACTAAGTGTGCTGACCGACTTGTTCGCCCTTCTTTAACTACGGTAAGCCGCAGCCTGCACAAGCAATCTACGCGGGTTTCGTTTTTTGTTGAAACGAGGCGCTGCTAACAGCAGTTCGGCTACCAAAATATCTGGCCCATAGCAGGGGCTATTTGTCGCCGTTTCGCAACCTTTCGATGTGATCCCTACTGTTTGTCCAAAACTGGTGCCGAAGACTTCTTCGCAGTTAAATACCATGGCAACGCCTCTCGCTTGCCACACCGGGTTTAGTAGCAGAAACATCTGCTAAGCTTTCCGCCTCATCGAAGTCGCTAGAGACGGAACTGGACAAACTAAAGTAGAGTATGGCGAAACGATAAGTGCAAACAGAAGATACGATTCTTTCGCAACAGCTGCTCTATTTTTTTCACTCCCGACACGTGTCTTAATTGTCACAGTAAGGAACGTGTCGCTGCATTGCAACTTGCAATCTTGTGTCCCTTTATTACTATTTTTAATTACCTTGGTGTATAGGGTAAGTGGGAGAAGCGCAACGTGTCGTCGTGTCCACTATAGAAGATAACGGACGATGGAAAACGTGCAGGATTTTAGTGACAGGAGCATCGAGTTACACTCTTGTTTCTTGGGTTGCACTAGCGGTTCACCTCCTGAGACGACCGGGGACGAAATTCAGAAAAAAAAAACAGAAAAAGTAGTACAGTACAAAATTCATGGGTTTCATTATAGATATGATATCAGAGCATGAGTTTAGTTACATGTTGGGTTGCTGATATGTCTGGAATAATTTGAATTATGTGTAAATCACTGATTACTTACCGCACACCAATGCACAGAACCCCAACGCCGAGGTGCGAGTGCCACTAAGAGACACCCAAGTCTAAGATTAGGATCGCCTACCATTTTTCCTGTTGCTCTACAATTTTCTCATTGCCACTTTTCATCTAATCATAATATATGAGAAGTTAACTATTTATTAATTAAGAATGAATGTGCAATTGGGCGGAATGCAAAAAAATAATCTGAGTATCTCCAAGCGACGGCAAACAACACTACCTTGGTTCTGTCCCACTAAGTGGCATTTGCAAATTTTTAAATTTTGGTGAAAGATAGTTGGGATAACCTGTATGTGCATGACATCAGGGTTGGCTGGAATTTTTTGTCACTAACAATTCTAGCATAAGCTCAGCTTAAACGCGAGCGCGCGACGCCAAATCAGACCAAACGACGGTAGGTGCAACAAGCTCAGCTTTCAAGTATGCGACGAGACAGATTTCATCTTCCTCGCCGATTGGGATATTTTCTCACGTACGTTTATGTTATTTTCTGCCAACACGCAGGGGACATGATGTGCTATATATCTGTCGCATTTTTTTTCTGGTCGAAGCACTTATAGTTGAGCGTGCTCCCAGGCTAATAGACTGTACACATTGGGAGCAGCATTCCGGGCACGTTGGTAAGTAATCCATTACTCAAGTATTATTGCGCAACAAAAAGACACGTGTGTGAGAGAAGAACACTCACCAAGCGCAAACTTTCAACTCAATTTATTGTGCCACTGAATCAGTTTATGTATGTGAAGCAGTATAATAAATTTAGTTGAAAGTTTGCGCTTGGTGTGTGGTCTTCTCTCACGTCCGTGTCGTTTTGTTGCGCAATAATACTTGAGTACTGTACGCAGACCGTACATGAAGGCGTGCGGCCGCGTTGCAGTTGTTGCAGTTACTGAAACTGGGCGGATTTTACAGCATACGCGTCCCTGGACCCGCTGCTATTTGTATTAGTCTGTGCAGAAAAGAAAAAAATGTCCGTGTCGTGGTCACATCCGTGAAACCGAGCTGGTGTGGTGTTGCCTGCGGCCGTAAACAAGGCAACGATATACATGTCGCTAACATTAAAAAAAGGTAATAAAATAAAAAAAGTAAATTCGTCCGCGACAGGACTCGAACCTGCAATCTTCTGATCCGAAGTCAGACGCCTTATCCATTAGGCCACGCGGACGGTCCCTAGAATGAGCATTATAGAACCGACACATGTCTTATGTATCAGGCTGATGCTTTAGGTTATTTTTCGGCGTGTTTAACTTGTTTTATTTTCGCCCCAATTTTGTTGTGCTTTTTTTTTCTTGTTCTTCCAGCTGTTGTCGTAAGCGAGAACACTGTAGCCGCTTAAACGCAAGAAAAATCAGCTGAACTGTACGAGACAGCTATGTTCTGATACGTGATTAAGAAAAAATACGCTCAAAAATAGAAAGATAAAAACAACAGGCACTCGTGCTCTCACCTCCAACTGATCTTGTAGCAAGTGCTTCGAAACTGTTAAGAAAAAAAATTAAACGAGTTGACAGACGAGCGTCGACTAACACAGTCAGAGTTAACTATCTTTGCTAATTAAACGACACTTTCGTTCTTGTTTTCATATGTGTATTTAAAAATTTGTAGTGGGGACACCACTGTCGTATACATATGAGGTTGGTGCTGCGTCTTCGCGTATTTAAATTTTTACTGCGCAGCAAAGGGTGGACCTAATTTTTTTCTAATGCAATGTAATCTTTTTTTTTTTGAAGCGAAGCTTATTATAACTCGCAGATTTCGGTGCGTCCGTGCACGCACAAAATTATCATCATCAGCATTGGCTCGAGCGTCGTCATCTCCTTTCGCAGCTGGGTCGTTGGCGCCCCTCGGTTTGCGCTAGTAGTCGTGAAGCCCGCGCGATCCCAAGGCACGCAATGACAGTGGCATACCACAGCCTCGGCCTTCCAGCCACCTCAGTGGAAGACATCCTCTTCCCTCGCCATAGTTCCGTCACAGCTTTGCAATCCTTCTTGGAGTTTGCCGCTGTGGCAGGACTCAATTGCCTCCTTTGTAAGCGGGCCCCCGCCTGCCTGCCCCTTGCGGTCCTTGCCATGGCGAGTTGCTGCCGCTGACCATTTCCACACCCTACCTACCTCTTCCCCCTTTGTACCTTTCCTATCTCTTCTTCGTCCCTCTCCCCGTCCCCACTGATGCTGAGCCGTGCTCCCTTCTGGGCAGCAGAAAACAGCATCATTTGCACTTCCTGAACCACTATACTCGTGCTCGTGCCACTGCTCCCGCGTTCGTCGTCGTCCTCTTCTACCAAAGATGGCTCCATTGTCGCTCATCATTCCAGCGTAGAATTTCGCTTCTCTTCTATCGTCGTAATGGGGAGGCCGCGTTTACGGGGGGGGGGGGGGGGGGGATGAGCCATTTTCTCAAGGGGGTATTGGCCATTCATTGTCTTACGTAGCGGACAGATTTAATTTTGAAGCAAGTTTATAGAAATCCATCCAGAATGAACGGGCTCGGGAAAGGCCTCGTCGTCGCCGTGCCGATTCTAGCGTGAGGGCTTCCGAAGCCCAGGCGAAACGTCAGCGAAGAGCCGCGGACGCCGAGCTGCAGGAGCGTGATGTTGAGGCCAAACGTCAGCGTCGTCTTGCCCTCCAGGAACTTGACAACGGTGGTGCACACCTCGGCAATGCTTGCGCCAACTTCTCCGGTGCGACGGCCTATTTTCAACGCGGTTTTTTCAACCGCAACTTCGCAGTCAGCTGCAGTGTGTGTGACGGGTTGTGGCTCGAGCACAACGTGGTTCTCGTCAGTGCAATTCGTTCCGAGGAACACCGAAGAAACACACGACAAGCTTCGCTTACCCCCATTTCCTCGACAGGGAAGGGGCTACTGATTGTTTTTATTGGCGCAAGTTAATTACAGCTACGAGAAGGCGCTACCATAATCATTGTCGCCGCGGGGAGCAGGCGTGGAAATTTAAAGACGCTATCTTCACCTGTATTTGAATCTTGCAGCGGTTTTAGGATACCTAATCCCCCTTTTGGGTGAATGTACTTTCACATGACATTCAATAGAAATGCAAATTAACAATACTGCTCAACTTCTTGTTTCCCTTTGGCGTTCCTTAAAGGAATGCGCGTGTACGCGAACGTTATACGTATACGTGCGTGTCTGTAACTAGATCTACGTATACCTGGTTGTCCCAACCAACGTGCAGTAACATATAAAAAATTGAAGCTTTTTATGCAGACAATACTAACTTTATTTGTTAGCAGCTACGTGAAGAAGCTTCCAGTATTTTGTTTTGTCCTTGATCAACTAATTAGCCATGATTAGCTTACCTACCCTTTAAATAATAAAGTTTGAGAGCGCACTTGAAAATATTAGTTTCAGCTTCTTGATGCCCGCCAACTTGAGCTAAGGCCTTTTTACTTTACACTTTTCAACGAAATCCAGCGAAATAAGACAAAATAAGCGTTAAAAAAACACCTTGCGGGGCCTCTATCTATAGTGCATCTGTTAGCGTTAATAAAATATTGTAAGAATTCCGCTTTATTAATATCCACAGCGAAAGACCAGATCAATAACAATGAAAGCCACGGATGTCTCTATTTTTAGAGAAGAGGCATTTATGTATAGGGACCGAAATACTTCTTGCGAAAAATTAGGCAATTGAGCAGGTATGATCGCCACTATGCCCAGTGTACAATGTGCGAGAGGGCACTGAAAACTTAATCTGGAATTGCAATCTTTTTGCAACCAAAGGACCGTCCTAATCACCGCACTAAGTGAACCTCAGAGTTCACTACTTGAGCTTAAATATGTACGGGACCGTGGAATAGCTAGTGCCGCCTGAGCGCCTCATGCTACGAAAGCGCTCTTAACGTTTCTGAGACAATGGCCTCAACAAGATACATTAAAATTGTAGGTACGTTGTGTTATGTGTGTGTTAAGTGTCGCATATATCCTGTGGCAGTTACCAGCCTTCTTCTCTACTTCCCTTTTCTCTGAAGTTTGTGTATGTCTTCAAAACAAATAATAATAATAATAATAATAATAATAATAATAATAATAATAATACAATAAAATTAATAATATGTCCTTAGTGTATCATTTCATTATCATCCCATTCACCTCAAGTAGCACGTCATGTTTGCCGCCAGGCAAACGGTTTCAGTTTTTATTAAAGAGCCTCTTTCTCATGTTTCTATTCCAGCATGAACGGAACCGCTGCTTTTAGATTTTCATGGAGCTTTAAAAATGCCCAGTGACTCTTATTATCCACTGTACGCGCGCGCACGCGCGTGTGTGTGTTATTTTTTATTATTATAAATACATGTAAAGAAAAGTTGGTGCCCTTTAGAGGCGGCGGGGATTAAAGCGAAAGTGACATAAAAAAAGAGTTAAGCAAGAGTTCATATCGAACAGTTCACCAACGCTCATTATCACAAAAGGAGTCGTGACACAAGTTAATTTCCGCCGCTCAGAGAAAAACCAAAGTTTAAAAAATGCAAAGATGCCCACAAGCTATTGTCCCAACAAAGCTTTGGAAGCATGGGCTCTGTGTAGTGGAGCAGCCATGGACGCACATGATGAACAGGCGTTAAAATATAACTATCTTATAAATCTCAAACTTTTTTTTGCATTTTTTTTGTTGAAGAAATTTTGCGGACACACGCACTGCCTGCATTTGTGATCTTCCTGTTGGCCACGCACCCGCCAAGGAGAGATACAGCGGTCTTCTCTTAGGATCTGCAATTACCTTGACAGCTTTTGGCGGCATGCCCAATATTTGCCGCAGTGTAGGAGAAGGTGTTCTACATCACAATCGGGCTCCGTACAAGAGAAAAAATGGACAACTGTTCCAGTTTTCTACCCGAAGCACTTCGCGTAGACCGTGCCCAGTCGCGATCTACGTATGACGGTTTCTGCAGCAAGGCTCACCTTGACAGCACATAATGAACGTCGCATTCGCCACCCGACTAGTCATCAAAAACAGCAAGCAGTTTATTGCGATAGCAATTATATGGACACTCAAAAGCAGATTTCTGCCGTCGGCGTCGCCGTCGCCGTCGCGGTGAGGTTCCGTATGACGTCAATGGAGATGAAATCGTCGCCGCGCGCCGAACGCTGTATGTGCGAGTGAAATGGCGCGAGGGGCGCGCGCTTTCACGGGGAGTGAACGCACGGCGGAGAACAAACGCGCGTTCTGCGACGTGCTCGCTTAAGGGCTGCAGAAGTAGGCGTCTCTTTCCTCCTTTACAATCACCATATATGTAGAGCAAACGCGCCTTCTTCCGACGCGCGAGAGGCCGTGGGGGAGGGGGGGGGGAGGGAATGGAGGCGACGTTTAGCTGCGGCACCAAGTGCCTATTTATATCAGAGGCTCCGGCAACAGTCACCAACGCCGCACGCATTTTGAGCGAACGCGGGCAAAACGCCGACGGCGTCGACAACAGTTCTACATGTTGCCGGTGCTGCTGCATGTCCAAGTTTATACAGCTGATAAAGCTAATATCATTACTCCGTATAGCTCTCTACAAATTTGCTATCGCAATTGATGCTTCGCCTTTCAGGTGAAACTGCGACAACTTTTTTTGACACTTTGGCGGACCAGAATGCACAGATGTAGCCCACGCGAGGAATGAAACGCTTGCCAATGACGTCGACCAAGAATGTTGAAACCTAAGGATAACAAAGGGTTAGGTTGGCGTTTCCTAGCACCTGGGTACCCGTATTGTCCACCGGAGTCTAACCTTTCCGCCACATCACCATGAGCCGTATTTTATAAGTTAAAACTCCTTAAAACTACACCTTGCCTATATGAGAGGCGCCGTGGTTGAGGGTGGAATCATTTTTGCCACGCCATGTCATTTAAACGTGTACCTAAGTCTATCTGCATGGTCACCATTTTGCCTCATTCCGGAACTGAGTCAACCCTGCCGGCAGTCGATCGATTAATTTTCACGTTCCAATTAAAGCAACCCAGGGTCTCTGAAAGACGCTGAAGTGGAATGCTACGGAATAGTCTTGACCACCTGGGGTTGTTTAACGTACAAGACCGTTTCTGGCCTGCAGTCCTCATCGGAATGCGTCCGATCGAGGATCAAAACTACAACCTTGTGTTCAGCAGCTTAACGCCACGTCCGCTGACACAAGACGGGTTTGAGTACTTTGCTGCTCGCAATTGTTCCTTTGACAGCTTAACATTCTCACAAAGGGAACAGTTAACAGATTTTCTTCTTTTGTTCTTTAATGCAGTGGTTCTTCTATTTTCTAGAAAATGTTTCTAGTTTCTGACAGATTCAGACTCCCCAAACGTTTCAAGCTGAAACTAAAGGACGTAAGAGCACGTGAACACAAGTGATACTGTCCCGTGTACGAATAGTTACTTTTATAGCACGCGGCATTTGCCGCCATTGAAAAAAATATTCGCGTTTATCAGAGCTACATTCTGGGCCAGCGTCAGAAGCGCAGCCCCTTGTAACCACCAGTTTATGAGCGAGTTTGTTTGATGAGCCTGTGCACAACGTTCCCGAATGCCTTCACTTTCGTTACGTAGTATGCACTTCACCGCGAAACTGCTGTTCAAGTGTTTGGTATGCCAGCGGTAAAAACGCCTCTGTTTATAAAAGAGCGCACGACGGCCGCCTCGGTGACCTCAGTCGTGCGGGCGCGAAAGGGCCAAGCAGCGTTTATGCTCCCCAGTACTCGGACGACTTTGCGCCAAATCGCAACACCCGTTCCTGGAACAGTCCCAAGATACGCTCTCGTACCAGTTCCTGCGAGCGTATCGCGCCCAAGTTATGTCTAGCTTTGCAAGGGCACGCTCACATTTATCTTTCGGGCTGAGCTCCGCTACAAATTTCACTGCTTCTGAAGCTTAGAGAAAAGCGCTACCCTGACTACACCTCACCCCCATGCGCGCTTTTAATCAGGAACCAGTTCCTGGAACATTCCAAGATACCTGCACAAGGCGAGTGCACGAGGTATAAGCCTGCAAGGGAACACTGACAGTTTTTTTAGCCTGAGCTTCACCACGTGCTGCATTGACCCCCCCCCCCCCCCTTCCTCGCACTGCCCGCCCAATTACAAGGGCCATACTGTATACATCGGCGAAGAAGAATGCCGCGTCCTCGGGTGGTTGCGGCTGCAAGGAGCTGCGCGCAGCTTAACCGACAGTTCGCTAACGACTTCTTAGAGGAAGAATATTTTCCGGGAATTCTTCCAAATTCGTGATAACCGAGCAGAGGACTGGCTATTAGTCGTCGGCCAGCTTCGGGAATCTCGGTGTCCTTGCTGGTGTTTTCTCCGCAAATTTGTCGCGCGAGGCAACGCGCCGGTAAACTCAAGGGGCATTGGAGATGACGGCCGCACATGTTTCGTGCGGTGGCGAGCGAGTTCCGCCTAGCCGCAGTCGGCGAGAGAGCGCGCACGCACTCGGGTATCGACGTGTTTTCGAGAAAGACTCGAAGCCGGCTTCCGCTGGGGAACTCGAGCCCACCATTCATGGCTAGCGCCGACGAAAACAGTTGCCCTCAAAATATGACCGCGCAAAGGAAGCGGAACAGGCCAAGCATGGCAAGTAGCAGGGGGGGAGAGGGGGGAGGGGAGGAGAAGTGTACCGAGAATTTCTTCTTTCCTAAGATTACGCGACCGAAAAAGAGAACCATGTACATATTTACGGGATCAAACTTTCTGTGTAGGAAGTCCTTCTTTCGGATGTGTGGCGTCTTGCGTAATATGTGGAACTCAAAAAAGAAAAAAAAAAGGATCTTTTTTTCTGCCGCCTCACGTGAGCTTCTCACTCTCAAAATGATGGCATTTAACGGCGCACATTGTTAACACCACGCTTGAGGAGCGACCCTAGGCGTGGTACTCTTCCAAGCACAGTGCCCAGAAAAAAAAAGGGAAAAAACGGAGAAAGAAAACTCGCCTACGTGAGTAGTGGACCTTCTTTCCACGAACAGTTCTCGGGCCCTCGACCTTTCGGGGATGTTGAACGATGCGATAGTAGAAATGGAGATTCCGTGGAACAATTCCCCACGGCGATTTTCGCCTTATGCGAAGAGCTCTCGTATAGCCGTCCTCACTATACGAAGTGCATGGAGTTTTTTTAGCGCTCCTTTTGAAAAGAAGTGGCACTGCACTGGTTCGGCGCTGCAAGAAAAAAAAAAGGGGGGGGGGGGGGGGCTAATAAAGAAAAGTTATGGAGAACCGCGTTGTTCGAGACAGTGTACTAAGTTGGCAGCACTGAGCACGTGCAGGAAGATTTTCTTTTCACTACGACGAAGCTGCGAGCATCCAGGTTATTTTCGACAAGAAGCTTGCCTTTAATCCGTGTCTTTAAATTTAACCCAAGGGCAAACTATTGCCATGTATAAATTAAGATGTCAAGACACTTCAGCCTTCAACCGGTTTGATTAGGCAGAGTAAGGCTGCGGTATTATGATTTGACTTAGCTTAGACTATGCTAATTTTAGTGTTAATTTGAAGCTCCTTCCAACGGATAGTATGTTGACATGCGCTTAACCGTGCCTTCCACACATATGGTGGAACTCTATACGATATGTTCAGCACTGCTATTCTGCATATTTTTTTTAAAAGACTTGCTCAAAGATCATGTGTATCTATTTACCCTTTGATCACAGTTCTAATTAAGAAAGGACGCTGGTCTGTCCTACAAAACATCAAAAAGTCACCTGACAGTACCCACTATACCTGCACGCAGATTACACTTGAGTCATTACAGCTTTTCATGCCAGTTAGAGTTTCAGCGATCGACTATTAGAAGGACGAACACGTTGAAAACAACGAAAACACAACGAAAACACGGAAAGGATAGTGCACAGAACAAGCGCTGACTGACAAGGGTCAACCAAATCGCCCAACTGTCCACTTTCGCTACAGAAGGAGCAAAGGACGGATATTTTTTCGCATATCTAGGAAACAGAGGCCAGAGCAAGTAGCCTCTTCACGATTCGGAAAGGACACTCACGTAGTTCATGGTGCGACAAGGGGAGAAACTAGCTTAACGAGCGATTATTGGAAAGCTTGTGAAATGTTAAACGAATATGGAGGGCACCTATGAATACTGCAATGCTTTTATCGTGCATGGTTTCAATGCTTTCATCATGCAATGCTTTCATCGTTACTGTGCACCATTCGTGCAATGGTGAGGGTGACGTTTCACCAGAACATTCACAGACTTTGCGAGAAGACCATGTGTCAGCTCATAGTGCGCCTACGTTTTTTTTTTTTTTTTTTCGCTCGGTCGCTCTGCCAGAATGCAGCTATATATGAAGGCCTTTGGAAGGTGCAGCTGAGTCGTCGCCAGGCGCCTCTGTCATATCACAGCTGGGGTAAGCAAATATTCTTTGAACACGTAAGAAATAATATTAATTGCGTGCAGCGCTTTGCTGTGGCCAAGTGAGTCAAGTGTGAGTGCCGTGACCCAGTCAAGACAAAAACAGTTAATGGTGAAAAAAAAAAAGAACATCAATACGTATACTCGCCGCGTACGTACGTTGTCTTCTAGTAACTTTACATAGACGGGAAGGCTCTGTGCAGCGAGCGTTTTTATTGTGTTCATCAAACTACACCAAATACGCAAAAGTTATTTTTTGTGCTAATGCAATGAGGACTGTGAATCAGTGATGGACAGATAAAAAAATGGCAACGTTGAGTCTATAGCAAAGAAAGACAAATAATTTGGCTAAGAAACGGATCATAATTCTATTCCCCGAGACCATTCATTGGTCGGTCCTCAATAATGATTTTTGGCGTATCATGGACGCCGCATCATGTGATGAAGTAAAGGTGAAGCTAAAAGCAACATGCATGTAAGAGTTGGCCAGCGCAAGGACCGAGTAATTGCGATCACCCAATACATTTATGCGTTTATGATGACTATATGTGTTTCTCTCACCGATGCATTTATAAACATATATATATATATATATATATATATATATATATATATATATAGGCTTTACCGGTCTGACCCTCTCAAATCAGACAGTTGACAAAGACCAGGGATATTAGACACGCGGTGTGCTCTGCTTCGGAATGATGCTTGACGTGGCGTCGTTTATAGCGGCATCCTGCATGTTCGGAAATCGTGAGTATGTGTATACGCTCAGTGCCTGCAACTCGCCGAAAGGCGCGCCTATCTTGCAGTCGTATTTATAACAATTTTCTCGGTCGCCCAATTCGGTCTATCTGCCTGGCACTTTTAATTTACTTCTCTGCGACTTTTGTTTTCTTTGCGTCGCAACAGACTGGACTTCATTCAGAATTATCGCTCCATTTCTCCCAAGCCCCTCTCCCAATAGGTTCGGCGTAAACTCTGCCTTCCGTTTGAGTGCGACTAAACACGCAACCAGCGGGGGAGCGCTTGGCGACCACATGCGTTTGCGGAATGATCGACGAGGCAGCGGCCGCGCAACACTGCGTATACGAACTGCAGAGCGGCTCTCTCCCCCTTCACCGCCCGCCATCACGTCCGCCGCCTTCCCTTCTGCAGACTACGTCTCGCTCACACGACGAAGCTGGGAGCGGTGGAAGGTGCGGTTATTTCGAGGTCTTGGTTGTTTGTTTTCAAGTCTGGCCGCTGCTGCAGCGTCCGGCCAGCGACTATAACGCCCGCAGTGCGAGTCAGCGCCTTCCGGTACACTATGGCGTCACAATATCGAGCAGTGGCAACTTGTGCCACCATGTTCCGAACGAGCCAGTAGGAGGCCGGCAGGAAAAGCTTTACTGATGATAAATAAAAAAAAATTGGGAGCGTCTCACGGACAGATGCATCCGTTGCTTCGCCGCCTACGCTTCGTTTGTGCCTTTAACACGAGCGAAGCGTGAGGTTCGACTGGGACGTTAGAGCACGTGCATTTTGTTTGCCCGTTTTATATAGCTTGAGTACACGTTTCGCATCGCAGGCATATCGTACGGCATGGGAGTCGATTCTCCCGCAGGCTGGAAATCAGCCTGCGCGAGTGGCTTGCGAGAGAATGTTACGTTTTCTACACGATTTAGGCCAATGCTGGCACCATGTGGCTGCTATTTAGTTATTCTTACTTCATCAGCGTCTGCTTATTTGTGTCCACTGCAGGACGAAGGCCTCTCCCAGCGATCTTCAGAAATGGTATACTCAGGTCCTAAGTCTGCAAGCTTTATAATCCCATTACCTAATTCTAATCCTCAGAAGCCCACCGTTTTTATTCCCTTTTCTTTAAACTATTTCAGGATATTTTCCCCAACTGCAGCCTTCCTGTCTGAGAGGTTCACTTTCCGCACTATATTAATTAATTCTAAAATTACCTCTTGAAATCGACGATACATGACAAGTGCCAACACTTAAGTCACCTTTGGTTTTCATTAGCAGCCGTATATATGAAACTATCTCTATCATGCGTTTCTTAACAAGCCCTTAAGCTGGTAAATTGCTCCCACCTTCGTGTCACTCTTCACCACGGCTGTTGAACCATCAAATCGTACTGCGGGATAATAAGTAAATCGTTTATTGGGTGGCATTTTGGTCGTTAACCGGGTCGGGGTGCTTTCTTTTTTGCAGTGGTTTTATCCCTTTAGTCGGCGTCTGGATCTAACATGTTTCGTTTCATCATTTGCTGCTCGTATACTATCAGTTTAAGGTGTCCCGTATTCAGTGCATTCACTGCATGGCCGTGCGCATGGTGCGCATATTTAAGTGAAGCGAAAGCTTATGTAAGACATTTCTGTAATTTTTGTCTTGTTTCAGTTAATGCAATGTGGTAGTGGTGGTGTTGCTTCAGATGTTACTAGCCTGACATTCAGTGGCTACAAGTGCTGGTGAAAAGGCGTGAGTTGCTTCGCATGACAGGGTTCGGCCAAACTTCCAACACACACGGGAACCGGATTGGGCCGTTCTCAGGAACGTCATGGGTCAATTTCAAGGGGCTCAAAAAAAAAAAAAAGGTGAAAGACTTCTAGCTCACACGGGACGTCGCTATATATATACATCAGTATGAGCTACCACTCCTCAGTATGTCAAGAAATTCATTCACGTACATGAAGACATTTGTGCACTATATCCAACGCAGAGAACATCTACGCGGCAAACGTAGTTCAACACTCGCGTATCTTCGCAGGAAAACCGAGTCTTTTCTCCGGCAAAACAGGCACGTGAACTTCTCGCCTATAAAGCGTCCTTGTTTTGTCCAACTTCACAGCGTCGTTGTGAATTGAGTCAGGAGTGACGTTAAGAGTTGAGGGCGTGCAACAAGGACCTTTTTTTTGTTTGCTTTTTTTATTTATTTATTTATTTATTTTTTTTTGGGGGGGGGGGGGGCACTCCAGACTCAAATGCCGCTTGCCAAGCCCTCGTGTGCGGTGAAGTACTTGTGCGCCTTCTTGTGGTCCGTTATTGCGCTAGACATGCATTGCAGTCAAACCTATACAATCATAGCTTGCGGTACTCTATAATTAGCATCATCATTTTCTTCGCACTCCCTCTTTCCTTGTCTCTGCCCCTTCCCACTACTCCTTTGTGGAGTAGTAAGTCATAGACATAGTTGGTAGGCCCGAACTTCACGCTTTTCTCTCATCAGAGCTATATATATATATATATATATATATATACATATATCGCACCTTTTTCTCGCTCGCCTACTGCGCTACTGTGCCATGAACACTGATGCAATAGCAGCTGTATGAAACCAGCTATGCACAAAACTCTGTCCTTGCGGCTTTCTGCCCGGAGTGGGGCGCTTCCGTTGCAGGCGCGGCGGCACGCATTTTGGGCACGGCACATGTCCGGGCGTTCCACGTGTTGCCGGCCGCCTACGCGAGGCGAGCGCGGGCCCATCTGACAGGCCGACGACGGGAGCGTGGGCCGATGCAGGCGAAACTCGTTCCGGACGAGCGCCTCTTCTCGGCCGCCCCGATACGAAGAAGCAAAAAAAAAAAAAAAAGAGCCCTCCGATAGCCGTCCTCTCTGAACACCCTGTCTGTCGAGCACGGGTAACTAACTATGCGATGCTCCCTTCTTGGTAATACGCGAGCATTCTTGTATAGTTCGTGCACCTATAAGTGCGCGCACTGATCCCTGTCTCATTATCACCAAGTGTGAGATAAGCTGCAGGAGGTTAAGTATGAGATGGTACCGAAGGTACCAAGTATGAGTTGGGGGACCGGTACTAAGTATATGAGATGATAATGAGTCAAGGGAAACAGGATAGCAAGTGGACTTTCTACGGCAAAAGGAAAGTTCACTCTGTGTTGCTCAAACCAGGCAGCACTGTACATAGGTACCGCACGCGTGTAAGCAGTGAACTTCTATTTTTATTCACTTCTAGCATACAGAATGGTAGACGAATCGGAAATTGAAATTATGAGGCGGCTGAGGTCATGGCCTGTAGATTCTTTTCATGTCTCGTTTAATCCGTGTACGTATACGTGCTACGTACGCTAAGCTGTCAGTGCTTTCTTGCAGTGATTTCTTTCGAAATGCCTGGCTGACAGGTCTCCACTCATTGTGATACGTGTCCTGCTCAGGCACAAAACGCGGTTTGCCAGGAACAAATCGAGCATTCAGCCCTGCCCTACAGCCACGGGTAATATGAAACATGATTTGCTTCGGCACCGCTGTTATTCTCATTCAGATTTATAATCATCCTTGAAACGCAGCAACGCTCGTAAGTTGATTTTGATTTCTTTTTCTCGAGGGCGGTGAACGCGCATCAACCAAGCTTTTCGGCAGCAAGCCGCGTAATCAGAGGTATCAGGGAAAGGTGTAGTGGGACAACGCTCTTCACGTAAGCAGTCACTCAAGCCGTATACCAGGCTCCATTGTCTCGCAGCCACCCGCCGTGGTTGCTCAGTGGCTATGGTGTTGGGCTGCTGAGCACGAGGTCGCGGGATCGAATCCCGGCCACAGCGGCCGCATTTCGATGGGGGCGAAATGCGAAAACACCCGTGTACTTAGATTTAGGTGCACGTTAAAGAACCCCAGGTGGTCAAAATTTCCGTAGTCCCCCACTACGGCGTGCCTCATAATCAGAACTGGTTTTGGTACGTAAAACCCCATAACTATGTCTCGCAGCCCGATCGGTTCATATCGTGTTTTGGCAAGTCCCTAAAGAGAAAGGACTTCGGAGCCCTTAAAATCATAACGAGCAACGGCTCTCTTAGCAGACGAGTCCCAGACGCTTTTAATTTTTCTAGTGTAGGAGGGTGCATTTTACTCCGAAAAGGGTACAGCATAAACCCCCTGCCGCTCCGCGCTGCTACATTAGCCCGGTGCCAATTGCCGGAGCTGACCCCTTCATGAATCTCTCGCTCTTTCAGCGCTGGAGAAGCTGCGAGTATACCAAAGGCCGCGTAACGGAGTATATAACACGCAAAACCTCCTCGCCGTCTTCTCCCTCCCATTGCTCGGATTATTCCGCCGAGCGCGCCTGACGACGACGATCCGTTCTCGGCGCGATGGCTCGTCAGCGGGGCGCGCATCTTCGCAGGACGACGGGTGCTTTGAACCCGCGACAACGACGAAGACGGGTCGCCGGCCCTTCGAGAAGCGTCTCCTTCGGCGCCGGTCAGAGTTCAAGGCCCGCGTTCTGGCGATGAGCCGGCGAGGGCTGCCACTGCCTGCTGCTCGGGCACGCACGCACGCCGCTCCATCGCCACTACGGGAGCGAGCCTGGCGGCTCTAACACAGGAGGAAAGGGGAGCCACGTTGGGGCAGAGGGACGCCGCAAAGCTTTGTGCCGCCTCCAACCGAGAATAACAGTTGCGTGACTAAACGGAGCACTACTTGGAACCGCAAGTGTGTATATAACGTCGGGCCGACCACTTGAATGAACGCAAACGTAACACGTGCCGCGTTCGTCTAAGTGTCTGTATAAGGAAACCAGTGTCTTAACTGGGGCACTGCTGCGTTCAGTATAGTGGTGAGGCGCGGAGCGATGCGACGGTGGTTCCACGTCCGCCCGCACGCGTGCTTAATTAAACAGAGACGAAATCGGCTTAATGCGCGTGGAGACTTAGACGCGACATCTGCGGTGACGTCTGCGCGCCGGCACGCGGCTTGTTACGCTTCCTGTCTGACTGGAAGCACCGCCCCCTGAATGTCTTCTCGGCTGACTCATCGCAAGAAAGAAAAATGTGTTTCCTTTAGGCGGCGCTTGAGTTATGCATTCAAGATGACTTCATCACGAATAACGGTTTCCAAAGCCACTTACGTTCAAATGATCTGCCACTAAGCGCCAATTATAATAGGAGCTCTAGAGACATTTAGTTGTGATGCAGTGGTGGCCGCACAAATACTGCACTGTTCTGAATGTAAAAGACACTTTGTAACAGGGGTGAATTTGAAACAAACTAAGCCTTCAACAAGCCCTTTCAGTCATGCGAATGAAGGCAAAATGTACTGCAACAAAGAAAAAAAATATATGGGGTTTTACGTGCCAAAAACCACGATCTGATTATGAGGCAGGTGATGGTGGGGGACTCCGGAATAATTTCGACCACCTGAGGTTCTTAAACATGCTCCTAAAAACACGGGTGTTTTCGCATTTCGCACCCAGCGAAACGCGGCCGCCGTGGCCGGGATTCGATCCCGCGACCCTATGCTCAGCAGCCACAAAGAAAACAGCTCGCGCCAGCCGGAGTGTCATGGGAACTTGGCGTCTCCGACGGCTCACAGGACCCTCCACAGGAGTGGACTCCGCGAGACCCCGACCGCAGTCGTTGAGCGTTCAGGGATAGGCGTCGTTAGGTTGGTCTCTCGACGACGGCCACTTGTTAACCAAACGTCGAACGTTTATTTATTTTTTTTGGAATCTACACAACATGTGCTTCCTTCTCGCTCAGGCAATCGCACGTCAATCAGTTCGTACAGGAATGCGGAACAGTTTTCACGTTGTGACATGTCGGTGTACGTTAAAAGCCTGTCATTCCATGACCTTCCTGTCGAAAACCACCTGGGACGTACACCAAGGGCCCTTCACTCGTCAAGGTTTTTCTCCTCTAGCAGCTCGGCACAGCTCAGCCCCAGCGTGGTTGCTCAAGATGGTCGAGCTTCGTCCCCGAACTGCGCCACTTCCTATTTAGTGGATGATTCCTCGCCCTTCTGAATGTAGTTCACGGAAATGTCTTGTGCATGGAACTCGAGGCTACTCTTTGTATGGCCCGTTAAAATTGGGAAGAACCGGAATCTGCTAGGTTTTCCCTCTGCATGGAGGACGTCGTGTATTCATGTCACCTTTGTGGCTATAGCCACTGGCCCGGCTGGCTATACTGAAAACCTGATGGAATTTCCTTTAATCTCTCTCTCCCCCTTTTCCCTTCCCCCAGTGTAGGGTAGCCAACCGGGCTCAGTCCTGGTTAACCTCCCTGCCTTTCATTAAATCATTTTCTCTCTCTCTCTGATGGAATTTTCTTCCACGCACGAAACCTTCAAGCAGGGCAAATGGCAAAACGTTGCAGATTTGGATCCACCCGCTGCACTCTAATACTCTTAAACCAAGGACCATTTTTTTACAGGACCTGTTTATATGTCATCTGACACTAAATATAATCTCCTGCGCCCTCGATCTACCAACAGACGCCGGTGACTGAAGGACTGCATACAAATCTGCACTTGGGCCAAGCACTGCCCACTTTCACGCATGCACGAACGCACACGAGGAGACAGACATCTCTCATGGTTGGTGAACTCGCTTAGTTAAATATAAGGCGCTCCCCCCCCCCCCCCGGCAAATAAAATAAAAATACGGGCTGAATAGCATGCCTCCGGTGCGCACGCTAAAGTTTATGTGTGTTGGTCTCCGTAACCAGAGACGTCTCGGTGTCATATACGGCACACACTACCGTTGTCTTCGCCATTTTATTCCCACGCGCCACATTATAGGGCACTCAAGAATACACGCCCGTAAGTGCGGTACCTAGCACGCTTGCCTAGAGCGTGGGAATTGTGCGTGGCAGAGCGCTTTCTTGGTCATCTGCCGGCTGCAGGGCCCGTATTAACGAATACGTTATTGCACTAGAATTGTTCGTAAGGCCAGATGTCAGCCAACCATGACATAAGGCACATTATTGGTGAATCAGGTCAGCCAATCACAAACAGTGCATACAAACAAAGAGCTTTGTGAATTGGGTCTCTGTTAGATTATGTGCAGATAACATTGGATCACAGCTAAGAACATTATGTGAACATTACGTTCATAACATGTGATAGATAAGAAAGCATCGCTTGGAAAAACTTGGTGGCAGCCTTAGGCAGGTTTTGAAAACTTGCGGATGGTTGATAGCACCTTTCCACGTTCGCAGCATGGTTACATTGATGGGTGGAGATAAATTATGAGAGAAATATCACTAATCAATTAGATAATCAACAATAAATATCAAATCAACCTTTTACTTACTACTCCTAGAGCGTAAAATTATCTACCAGAATTAAAGCCTGTAATACTGGAAAGCCACTCCATTGGTAAGTGATTTTCTAGCGCAATAGGAAGCATGAAAAATTACATAAGCGGGCTACCAAACAAGAGACAAGTTTACATCAATATAGAGGCTTGACGTGATCAACAGAGGTCGAACAAGGGAAGTATGTAGGGCCACCGTTTGGACAAAGGGACTTGCCTTCTTCAGAGCACGCAAAATAAGAAGGCTACGGCACATGTTTAGATTGTCTTGCACAGATAGCCAACCACACGCTTGCGGTGCTGCCGAACCTGGAGATCGCGTGCCAGGCACGAGAGGGAACGATCAAAGAAGGCAAGAAGGCATGCTATGGTGGCGTTAGCCCACGAGCTCTAGCATTGTTACATACATCGTCATGTCCGCTATGTCGAGCAAGTAAAATCAGACGGAATTTCACTTGTGGAATTTCGCATATTCTGTCCCATGTCACAATGTCTGTTGAGCACTAAAATTCGGATTCAGATTGTCGATTGACCTAGAAAGAGGAAAACGCGAAGCGCGCCTCGACATCCCTCGGCCCCTCCTCGATTTGACGGACTGCTCGGCTGGCCACGATCTTGTCCAAACTGTTGATAAACCACTGGCAGCTACGCTTGACCAATTGTGCCAGCTTGATACACACTGCTCACGTGCGTGACTCCTTCAGCAAGGCACGAGACACCTTAAATTTTTACATAAATGTGATGAACTCCTCTTTTTGGCGAGGGTTGTTTTTTGCGCACACTTGAGCTAGAATACCTTCGCAAAATAGAGTGGCATTGTAGAATGAAAGACATCAATTTCGCACTATGAATCCACGCTATGAATTCATAACCCAAAAGCTAATACGTGATTTGTTGTTAGTCACCTAGATGATAACTTTGATTTGTCGTGCAAAGCTATCTTTTGCGCTCCAAAGTAGCCCTGATAAGGAGAAACTGCACACCCTGTAGACGTGTGGACACAAGCTTTCTTGCATTCTTGATTGTACTGCGCGTTTACAGGTACCTACCTGCGTATTCACAAGCGAGCTTTAACTCCAAGCTCTTGTTCCACTTTACCGAGTGCAGCAGTTGCTTCAAAAGCGCGTCTTCACTCCAATACATCCGAGCAGACGCCCAGGGCACCTAGTTAAAATATTTCGTTCACAAATCGCCGTGGACTGCCACAGAAAAGCAGCCACCACTTCAGTCAACGGGTGGCTCTGCCGCCCACTTTCTTGAGACGAGGTGCCCTTCCGAGAGGAGGAACGGTCTAGAATACGGAAGGTTAGTTTCTGCTGAGGGGAAGAAGGTGGAAGGATGAGACTGGCCCATACATTCTAGAAGGCTAGCCGTGGCTGCACGCCCAAAGAGAGAGAGAAGGGGGAATAGATGAGAGATTAAGCAGAACTGTCTGGTTGGCTACATTGCACTGAGCGGGGTGGGAAGGGTATAAACGGAAATCTGAAAAGAATCTATCCGCACAAACGCGAGGACGTTAACAAGCATCGACTATGCAGTTCTTCATTCAGTCCCGATAGGGGGGGGGGGGGGGGGGGGCTTACAAAAATATACACTAGCGCTTTTAACGTAACTCGGGCTGATCTCGGTTAGGACCAGAGCCCAATAATATATTTTTTTTCCCGTAAGGGGACGGTTGTTAAGGTTGCCGAGCGTGATGACGAACGCATTTATTTGGGCACTGACAATGCGCTCAATCTGGCCGTCAGGAAAGAAAATCCGAGGACATCTAAGGACTTCTTATGAGTTGCGGAAAGCTCATAACTCCTTCGAGTTATGAACTCCCCGCGGGCAAGAAAGCGCGTTAAGACGCTTGGCCAACGCCTCCTAGGTAGCACAAGGCCGGTACACTTCGATCCGTGACGTCATCCTACCTTGCCCGACTGCCATAGAATCTAATGGGGACGCTCCCGAGACCGCCGGAGTGATTTTGACGCCACCACTTTCGCCACACTGGGCTTGTCAATGACAATTTCGGTCCAAGTAGCATGATGTCATCAAGCAGAATGCGCAGGCCTCCGATCTAGGAGGCGCTGGTTTAGCCCAGTTGGTAAGACACTCGGCTTCTGAGCGTGGGGGCGTAGGTATCGATGGTCACCTACCAACGTTTTTCCTTTCGAATTTATTCTGTTTATATATATATATATATATATATATATATATATATATATATATACATTAATTTTCTTCATAGCGATCACCGGGGCGAAGTTAGAACGCAGGCGAGAGCTTGCTTGGACAAGGAACGCCCGGATAACAGGCTTCCGAGAGCGAGGGTGACGTGGTGTCGCGGCAACACCCTCTCCCCTCAAGCAACACCTGGCGCGCCAGCCAGGTGCTGCGTGAGGAAATTTAGGTGCCCGTTTCGCATCTACAGAAGCCGAGTTTTTCGCTCAACGGAGTATTTGATGCTTTCGCATCAATAACGGAGTACATAAATTTCCCCCCAGAAATATTATATTTGATAAAGAGTGGTCGAAGAAGGAATATCGATCGACCCAGCGACTATTATCCTTCTACCATTGTTCATCACTTCAAGTCTCCGTAATCCCGGGATCGAAATGCTAAATTTAAACTACTGAGGAGTATATCCGCCTCCAAGCTCGACTATTTGAAGGCATAACACGAAAAACGTCGGATTCGCTCTCCAGTACTTCTGCAGTGTGTGACATCCGCACAAGCGCACATGCCGCAACAAGCACCGAGGAAGCCAAGCAAAGAACGCGATATTGGCTCTCGGTCCCGAAATAGCACATTTCGAAATAACAGCGTCGGCCACGATTATAAGCGCCTCGCCTGATCGCAGCTTTCCTTGCTTCGAGTGAGCCTTTGCAGGCACTCATACTTTATTAGGTAGCCGAACTGCTCAGCGCCAAAAAGCCCGTTTGCGGCTGCCATCCACGTACGAGCACATGTCTTTGTGACATGACCATCCAATAAGTTAAGTTTGCTTGCTCTTCTCTGCTAAGTCGGTAGGCATATAGCTAGAGGTTATGAGAGAGGATGAGAGATATTAAAAGCCACGCACTTCCGACTACTCCATTCCCCCTTTTAGGAGAAAAGAGACCTGTATCAAACGCAGTCACCGACAAACTGAAACGCTAATATTAGTTAGTTAACTAATTACCGGTTATTTTCGCAAATACTTCGAGCACATATCCGAGTTAAACAAAAGCCTTCTCTCTTTTTTTTCTAGTGCACGAAACAGCACTTTTTTTTCGAGGTCTGAAATAAGCCATGATCCAACTATGGTGCAAATGGACAAAGCGTGTTTTGCCTGTTGTTCTCGACCAAGCCGTGTAGCTTCTTGATTTGAATCTGCACGGCACAGTTGTGTCCATGGGCATCAAGGGAACCCGCATGACGTTGCGTTATTGCATGAATTTTTTTCATCTCTTTCATTTTTTATTTCCTTCTATCTCCTTTTATTTCCGCTACATCGTTTACCCAGCACAGGGTACCCAGCCTGTACTGGCCGACCTCGCTGCCTCTCCCTCTCTTTCCTCCTCCTCCGACAACACACACATGCAATAATGTTTTCCACCTCCTCCTCGTCCAACTCGAGATGAATAACTATTACGGTGCGCTTTAAGAGGAAAATGAGCCGTGTAAGCGATACTGAGGCGAAAACGATGAAACAATGCTTACACACGTTGCGGTAGGTTCCCATACACACAAAAAAAATTCAGTCCAGATCCTCCATTCGACTTATCATTGAACCACGTTGTCACTGATATCTCCATGAAAAGTATTAATTGGACGCTTCTTACGCAATTTCTTATTTTGTCCCGACTGAGCGATTTGGGCGAACGAATATCGAACTCACTGACGTTCCTTATAGTTTGGTGCTTCCTCCTCGTACTTGTGCTGTCAGCTCTTGGAGTCATCTTCTCGTTCCCATCGTTAAAACTATATATATGGAAATATGCATCTATCAAGTCAAAGTGACATTACTTATATCACTCGTAGTCAGATTCATGCAACCTACCTCATCTATATAGTTCCTACCGGTGGCATTGAGGATACACTTCGTGAGCATTTAGATTGACAGTGCTATATTGGAATGCCGATGTACGTTATTCTTTGTTCTGAACGCGAAAATGAGCAGTTTGACTATACTTTGCAATTTTCTCCTGGATATATATATATATATATATATATATATATATATATAATGAAACTTGTATCTGCTTTCTATCCGTCTCTTTAGGCAGAGATCGCGCGGAAGAAGCCTCGGGAGCCTGGCCAAATAAAACGTTCTGCCCGCTCTCCTTCTCACACTATATAATAAATGGACAACCACCCGGCAGTCGGGCGGTCAGCCGACCCTCTCTAGACCAGACGGAAAGCGACTGCCCTTATGCAAATGAGAAGAAGCTGAGACAGATCGCTGCCGTTGGCGTCCAAGCATATACACTACACGGCGGTCGCTCGAAGCGATGACTTCGATTCAAACGAATAGATCAGCGCTTCCCGGTTAGCGCACGACGCCAATCGCATGTCGACTCTGCTTTATGTATGTATATATATATATATATATATATATATATATATATATAGCCGCAGGCGTGCGCATGCACGCGCAATGCGCGCAAGCGCTTGATCTCCCTGCCGCGGGACGCTCTGCATTTCTAGGCAGTTACGATTTCCGCTGGGACTTCCGCGGATATATTTCTGGATAGCCGGTGTCGTGTTATGACGAACCTTCATGAATTGCTCATGAGGAAGAATGAGAGACAGCTATCGAAACTCGTTGACATTGCCGAGTTCGCTTTTTGTTCTCCTTTTTTCTGTTTCTCTCTCTTTTTTCTTCTTTATATTTGCCGACAGCGCAGCGTTTGCCTGTCACCGCACTGCCCGTGGGAGTCACATCGGGATGGCACGGCCAAGCTACAACGCATAGCCTACGCCTGACCACAGAGGACACGTTGCGCGGCTCAATGCGTGTATGCGTGCGTGCACACGCACAATGCAGAAAGAGAAGAGAAATTATTTAGTTTACTTGGCTCATTTGTCGTCACTGTCATTACGGACTATAAAAAACGACAATAAAGTGCACGACCAATTCTTCCGTTTAGACTCAATTCAGGGACACGTCCTCCATATACCTTTTCTCTAACTTGCGGTGTAGTCGCACTCTAGCGATTCTTTGATCAATATTTCCTCCCATTTCTGGATCGTACAACGTAGCAAGGCTCTCAACCCTTGATCACTTTGCAAGTATTCCCATAACATTTCACATGCCGTCGGGCCATCCACAAATGAACCTTGCGGGCAACTGAAATGATTTCATATGCTACTGGTGTTAAAATGCTACGGTGTCGTTATATTGGACTGACATAAACGACGGATATCATGTTCAACCAACGGATCGCACGTTCACTTCCTATCTCTTCCATTTTACCGCTTTTTTAACAGCATTTGTTCTTTTATGCTCGTTTTTTCGTCACTATCGCACGAAGAGTTAGGTACTCAATGCCTGGTCGCTTTGCAAATCTTCATATCACATTTCACATGATACTCGCGGTGGTTCACGGATGCAGCATTTATAACTTCCACGTTGCACAGGATCTAGAAACATCGCCGCAAGAGCCGAAGTTTGCAGCGTCGCCGAGAGTTCAAAAAACTGAACTGCTCCGCCTCTGCACCACAAAAAGGGAATAAGCAATTTCATCACTATACCCTTTCAATAGTCAAGTGCTGGACTAAAGCGCCTCCTAGATATTGGAAAACAGCTTAGCTATTAGCCTAGTGTTCGGTCTTGGATTGAACGAGTATTGGTCACACTAAAAAGAATTCTTGGGTTTTACGTGCCAGAACCGCCACACGATACTGGGTTACGCCATAGCGGGGACTCCGGATTGATTTTGACCACCAAGGGCTTATTTAACGTGCACCCAAAACATGGTGTACTTTGCCCGATTCTCGCGACCGCGTCTATCATTTGGATTGATTGATTGATTGATTGATCTTTAAAGCCCCAAAACAACGCTCGGGCTATCAGAGATGCCGAAGTGAACAGATCCATATTAGTTCTGACCACCTCGGTTTCTGCAATGTTCAACTAAGTCGAAGTACACGACCGTGTTCGCATTTCGCTGCCATCAGAAATGCGCTCGCCGCAGCGGAATAAATCTGTGACCTCGCAATAGACAACAGCAGCATTAGATATCGTACATGACCCGTTCTACTAGCTGGCTCTCAATCACCTGGTTACTTTTTCTTACCCTCCTGGATTTTACTTCTGGAAAAGCCTCTTCGATTGGCCAAGTGCTTCCCCTCGATCCCCCCGAGAAGCCCACAGCTGGAAGGCCCGGGTCGCCGCGAGGCCCCGCACTAAACACTGCCTCGACGATCGAGATTTGTCTTCGATACTCGCCGATGCACCGAGCGGCACACAGGCGTCCGGGACCAAGCGACGGATGGGCGCGCGATCATCGATTGCGCGTAAGCCCCTAACGATGCTTTGGTCGAAATATAGCAACGTGCATCGACCGTCGCTTTTCGTCGTTCATTAGTCGGACACCGTACTACGCGCGCAGCAAAGTATAGGAGGGGTCGAATCGTACAAGTTGCCGCCGCATCTCAGCAGCGTGAGTCGCGGGCTCTTGAACGCAGCCGCCACGCGACGCGGACCCAAACCTGCGCTCGCAGCATGGGGATCGGCTTTCCCGCAAGGCAGTTGCCGTCAATTCTGCTCTTCGGTGTCGGTGTGTATACCGCGTTCACGCGAACATTGTCCCACTGCGTTTCTGGAAAAGGCCTCGTTCAGATGCAGCGATGTCCGATGGGAGAAATCTGCTAGCCAGGGGTCAACTCTCTAGGATAAATCGTTTTCTGTCCAAAAAGGCGCGATTGGGGCGAAGAAAAATCGTTCTGCCACGCACGTCGCAGAGTGATTTTCGCTGTCAGCTTTCACCTGCATCTGCGATCGTGCGATTTCCGTCGCAGCCACGGAAATAAGTGCACCATTTTTTCACGTTTAAAAGCGTTGAGACTTTGCAATCGCTTAGTCTGCAGCCGCGGCGAGTGAAACGCTGCGCGTACAAACAACGTCCATGGCTCTCAGTGGTCGCCAAAACGCTTTGTCGATGAGAGAAGTAAAGCTTTTACCTTTTTTTGGAACACAATGCTTATCTGTATATCGCGTACGCGAATGCGCGTCTCTGTTTCTTCGCAATGGGGGAGTGACGCGTAATGCTTCAGGGCTCCTTTGAGTGGGCTCAGCCGAAAAGGTACTTTCTTGTTTCGCGAGAATTCAACAAAGCCGTCGCTTCTCCACCGTATATGCCCACAATATCAACCACAACAAAGATGATTTGTCTGACGTTGACAAGCACAGACCTTGACTTGGTTTCGGCTGACGGGTTCCGGTGTCCATTATTTTTATTCGCACATTCCCCCTTGCGCTGCTGCACTGACTAAACTAACGACCACAACGAGGAAGCGCTGGTCGCCCGCGTATCGATCGACACGGGCGAAATGCATAAAGAGCGTGCGATTCATTGTTGGGACGCCAAATTGATTTTGCGCCATAATTTACGAATAGTGTTCGCTCGATGCGCTCAAAACAAAGCGTTCAGTCACGCAGACTGTAGAGAAATTTCACTTTGGCTAAATTTATTATAAATGAGTATTATATACCACTGAAGAGAGAGGGAAAGGTAAAGGACAGACAGGGAGGTTAACCAGAGATTATATCCAGTTGGCTACCCTGTACCAGGGGAGGGGTAAAGGGATGCGATAGGTGAGTGAAAGAAAAAGAATAAATAAATAAATAAATAAATAAATAAATAAAAAAAATTAATAAATAATAAATAAATAAATAAGTAAAAAGAAAACCACACACGCACAGAAGCAATGTTGGCCAAGCCACGGGGCTGGTAATTGGATAGTTTTCTTGTTAGCAGCCTTTAAACAGCTCGTGAAGGCTTCGAGCTCTATACACATTCCGGAAAGTGAAAAGACGAAATGTCAGCGGGTACTCCGCATCAAGTAAGTCGACTGTGACCCCTACGCCGAGAGCCCCGGAGCATACAATTATTTTTGTTCCGGAGACGGCTACGGACAATCTCAAACGACTCAATAGACAGGCCATCTCTGTTTACCGGGAGGCTCTCGCCCCAGGCGAGATAAAGGACGTCAGAATTAATAACCGCAAGAACGTCCTCGCTATCTATATTACCAACCGAAGCACCTTGGATCCGTTGATGAAGCTAGATAACATCCAAGTGCGCTGACACATTCCAGAGAGCTTGAAAACCACCGCAGTCGTGGTTTACAACATCGATATCTCAATCAGGGACAGTGATTTGCCTATTTTGATCAAAACAACGACCGACAGCATTGCCATAATACAAGCTCATCGTATTGGCAAATCAACTAACGTGAAGCTCCTCTTCAAATGTGATTGCCTACCGTCGCACGTGAAGGTCAGCCATTTTTGTCATGCTGTACGACCTTTCCTGCCAAGCCTCTACAGTGGCGGAATTGTCAGAGAATTGGACACGTGAGTGCTGTCTGTAAGAACCCAGGCATATGCTGCCCACGTTGTTCCGAGTCACATAGTTCTGACCCTTACAGTGCAACGGACTTCCGAGTGCTGCAAATGCAAGGGTGCGCACGATGAGACTTCGAAAGACAGCCCGTTCCAGAAAAATGGACAGAGGATCTTGAGGCAGATGGTTAGGGACCATTCGACACATAAGGAAGCCGCAACTAAAGTGAGACGCCAACGTTCCCGGCACCGCAAATGAAACACACACACACACACACACACACACACACACACACACACACACTGGTATTTCTAAGGAAGTGCGCTATCCGGCGAAGACTGCTCGTCATCCGCTGATAGATAGATAGATAAACTTTAATTCAAATATAGTTTTGTCTTGCCCCAATGGGGCATCGCTAATGGTCGGGGCCCCTAGTCCAGGGCTCCGCTGGCTCTTGCCATCTTCTCTGCTCTCTGGATCAGCTTGAGCTGGTCGTCGAGGGCCGAGCTGGACAGCAGTGCCTCCCATTGCTCCCTCGTGGTGTTCGTGTCATGGTGTTCTATGTTGTGTAGCGTGCACTCCCACGTAATGTGGTATAGGGTTGGTGTGGCCCCACACCACGGGCATTCGTCCCTGTAGGCTGTGGGGTGCAGGCGATGTAATATGTGTAGGTTCGTGTAAGTGCCTGTCTGGAGCCTACGCCAGGCAGCGGCATCCTCCGTCTTTAGTATTCGATGGGGTGGGGGATATCGCAAGCGACTCCCTCTGTGGTAGTTCAGGATTGCTGAATACTCGGGGTCAACTGGGTCAGGGTCATCTGCAGTCGGCGTGATGAGTGCTCGGTTATATGCAAATTCTCGAGCTGCTCTGTCGGCATACAGGTTACCCGTGATGGCAGCGTGACCCGGTATCCAAATGATGGTTATGATGGTGTTGTCGTCAGTGTCCTCCTTAGGTATTTGGGCTAGGACTTGTGCCGCAGGTCTTGCGATTCTTCCCTGTAGGAAGTTGCGGCAGGCCTGCTGGGAGTCCGTGAGGATCGTCAGTGGTTTTTTTGCGTGTTGACCTTCGCGGATGGCTAACGCGATGGCCAGTTCTTCCGCTTCCGTGATCGTGCAGGGGCGGGTCGATGCACTGGAGGTGACGTGGCCTCGGCGGTCGCATACCACTGCCACTGCGCCCTTTTTATTCGTTCCGTACATAGCGGCGTCCGTAAAACGGGCCGTGGTATCGAACCTGAATGTTTTCTCTATGTATTGGGCCCTTGCTTTCCTCCTTCCGGAGTGTAGGTTAGGGTCCATGTTGCGTGGTATTGGGGCAATGTGATACCTGTCCTGGACGTGACGAGGTATCGTGCAGGTTTCTTGGGTTCGTGTTGTGGCTTTGAAGCCCAAAGTTTGTAGGACCTGCCGGCCCGTGTGAGTCCGCGCAAGTCTCTGTTGTTGTGAGACGTGAAGGGCTTCTGTGAGTTCGCTGAGGGTGTTGTGTAACCCCAGCGCCAATAATTTCTCAGTCGATGTACTCATCGGCAGGCGGAGAGCGGTCTTGAAAGCCATCCTCAAGAGCGTGTCGGCCTGTTTCGTCTCGGATTGTGTGAGATGGTAGTAGGGCAGGCTGTATGTGATTCTGCTCACCACCAGGCTTTTGACCAGTCGGAGTGTGTCCCCTTCCTTCATGCCTCTATTCTTCGATGTTACACGGGATATCATGCGTGATATCGCCTTGACACTGGTTTTGAGGAGCGTAAGGGTGTGTGTAGCACGCTGGTTAGACTGCAGCCACATGCCCAACACCCTGAGCAATGACGTTTCTGGTATGAGGCTCCCGTTGAGGTGTACCTCGATTTTTCGTGTTGGGTCTGTGGGGACTGTGTGGTTACCCCGGCCTCGCCAGACTCGTATGAGTTCAGATTTCTCGGGCGAGCATTGTAGTCCCCGTTGGCTGACGTATTCTTGGATGAGGTCAGCTGCAGTTTGCAGCCGTTCTTCTTTTTCAATAAGGGACCCTGTTGTGGTCCAGAGTGTTATGTCGTCTGCGTAGAAGGCGTGGCGGAGGCCTTCTACGTCCTGCAGTTTTCTTGCGAGGCCGATCATGGCGACATTGAAGAGCGTGGGTGAGATGACTGCTCCTTGTGGTGTGCCCTTGTTGGGAGGGTGGTATACTGCAGTCTGGATCTCCCCAATCTTCAGCTCTGCCGTGCGGTGGCTTAGGAAGCTCTGAACGTACTTGTACGTTCGCTCACCGCAGTTGGTGTTGGCGAGCCCTTCTAGGATTCCTCTGACACCACACATTACCAGCGCAGTTGAGAGAGGGACACCAGCTATCGCTGATTCAAGTGAAGCATGGCGACCTCTACCGAAACCACGCCAACTCGCAGAACCACGAGAAATGACTCGTCCACCAACTACGAATGACCCTGCAGCAGTCTCGGTAGAAGGCCAGGGCTTGCACGTGTTCGCCATGCTGAGGTTGCTCATGAATGTTGTGCGTACATTACTGACGAAACTAAACACCCCGAATGCTCGCAGCGCACTGCAGGTACTGGACGCGATGATTCCAGTACTTGCAAGTCTTGAATACCATCATGGCTCATTCACCGCTGTCGTTGCGTAAAGATGTCAGGAAAGCGGCCCTTTTTCAGTGGAATGCTCGAGGCCTCAGATAAAAAATTTCGGATTTTCGACCGTTCAATATTTCGAACACACTTCCCATCATCGTCCTCTGCGAGCCAAACCCTAAATGTACAATTCGACTATCGGGCTATAAAGCTTTCTCATCCGCGACGTGTAGTGTCCTCAGCAAGGTCGTCGTTTTGGGATATCTTCGAAGCCGAAAAGATTGCACAGTTGGCAATTCCTGCTTAAGCACTCCCTCATTTGCAATGTCGGCCAAAGAAATTCACGGCCGAAATGATGCAACGATTCTATTTCACTGGTATTCCTTTTTCGCGCTTTGTCAGTGGTCCGAGTGGCGCTTTGATCGCGATCGCCTTCGTTAACACCAGAATCAGCCGGTCATGAACAGTGGTTTACATTATATTCTGGCTATTCTTTCTTCGGCATGTGTGTAAGTGCTTATGTGCTATATATTTTCAATAAATTTGGTGTTGGTCAGTCCTGCGAGTGTCTGTTGTACTGTCCGTTTTGCGTTCCCGCGCTATATGTCAAATTCTACACCAGCTTGTTTCAGACAGTCGTCTTGCAACTTGAGTGACACGGATACCAACGATCCCTGATAGGATAGACGAATATATTTTTAACTGACGGAAACAAAGGAATCATCAAGGTGTTATGGAACTGCCGGCTCAGTGAACTAAAGCGGTAGCGTCTAGCCAACGCTGTGCTCCTGTCATTTTCATTTGTTTTTCTTCCTTCTCTATACGCCATAATGGAAGCAGAGGCTCAAAAGTTTTGCTTGCGTTTCTGTTGTTGCTTTCTGAAAGGAAAACAACAACAAAAAACTAAACAAAAAAACAAGGACAGATATACGAGGCACCTTTAGTTGGTGCAGGACTGACAAAATTAATCAGAAAGAGAAAGTGGCATACTTGGTGGAAGAAGACCGCATCTGCGTTTGTTACTTTATTGATCGAAGTCCTGGCCGAGGGAGATTCTCGACAAAGACCCTGTGTCGTGGAGAGTTTCGAAAGGTCCTCAGCTGGGGGCACTCTCCCGAATTGGAGCGGCAGCGAAGGATTCGGAAGAGTGGCCGTGGGCTGGAATGACCGGTTGTGACAGGCGAGGCATCCGTGTGTCATGGGACAAGTGACGCAAACAGACAAGCAGACGCACAACTGTGTGTCTGCGTACTAGGCCGCGGCAAGACCCTGGCCGACGCAACTGCGCGATGATATCGCGCCAAAACACTGCACCTTGTGCGCGAGCGTCATTATTCCTCTGGTCGCTAGCGATAAGTGCGAACTGAACACCTGCATTCGTTGCATTATCGCAAAGGCGGAAAATGTAAATCTGATTCGAAATCAGGCCCCTGAGAGCGGGCTAGCCTGCCAGGTAGGCTTCGCAGTGTCGAGGACACGGGAAGCTAGTCAGAAGACGGGAAGGACCGGATTCCTGCCCCCCTCGTCCAGTTCTCGTCCCGTGCGTTCCTTGCTATTTCTCTTCGCCTCCATTTATTCCTTCCTGCTTGTCGCTGCCGTTGCTATATTCTGCATTATTAATTAGCCTGCACATTCCGTCTTTATATATGGACGACGACCCACCAGCCGTAGCCCGAGCAGAGCCCGCTTCGGCGGATAACAGAGCACGATGACGACATGAAGTTCGCGGTCGATGAGTGCTCATTCAACCAAAGACGGTTCGCGAGTCCCACCCTAGTGGAGGAAGGCTGAATATAAACTCGTAGCGCAGGCTCAGTTACTCAGCGCACAGTTACTTTGCCACTCCTACAAATGCCTGCGTTACGCCAGCGCCGAAACGAGGCATCACACCGCAGAATGTACGAGCTTTGCCACACAATCAGACAGTGTAGCGGTATAACTGGCTGCAGTCTTATTAATGAGACGAAATTGCCACGGCTACGTAATAGTAGCCGTGGTAAATTAGGTCACCACAAAAAAAAAAAAAAAAAAAAAAAAAAAAAAACTTCAGAAAAATACGCGCAAACCAGCAAAGATACGCCTGCGACTTATGGCATCCGCAATTCGTACTCGCCTGCCTCCGCTTGTTGAACTCGGCTAATTAGCATCGTGGTTTTATTTTTCTCTCTTCTTCAGCTCGAAGGTGGCGGGGAGGGGGCGCAATTTGGCACAGTAAGTAGGCTATACTATACGTACACTCACACCATCCCCGCCGGAGCGTCCAGGCGGTGCGGGTATACAAGGCTCACTATATATAGCGTGCCTGAACTAGCCTCCCGCGGACGGTGCTTCTGCATTTGCATTGCACGCCAAGGAGCCCTGGCATCTTTACAGCGCTCCTCTCTCTCTGCGCCTCCCTCTGGCTGCGTCGGAATGCAACGTGATTCCGAGGCGGCGCCCGCACCGAGCTGACGGGACACTGTACGGGGCCGCCTGTACACACGCCGGCATCGAGAGACACCTTCTGTCGTCGTTGGCGTTACACGCGCACGCACCTCGTCACATGGCTCTGCATCCGTCAAACACCCGGGAGGAATTGGCCTAGCTTTTCGTGGACAAGGGCCGAGGCGCAATTAACAGGAACATTCGGGCTCGACATAGTATTCGCTATGCATTAGTAAAGTTTCAATGTAACGAGTGATCAGCAATGTTAAGCGCGTCCGTGATAAGGTTGTGGGAAAAAAGTGCCCTTGGGTTTTGATAATGTCAGTTGCTTTGCCTCATTTCCTCTCTCGTTTTTATTTTTTCACAATCTCTTTTCTTTGACACTTTGTGCGTATATATCTTTATTACTGTTTTCACAAGGACGGCTACGTTGTCATAATGTGTAAGTGGACGTTTTTAGGCCTGTAATGCCCAAACATGGAACTACATCAAGAAAATTTAGAACATCTTGTGCACGTTTATTTCTCGCCATAGAGAGCACGTTTTCGCGCAGAAAGCAATGAAATTTTATTTCACTTATAAGAATATTAGTGTAGTAACTAATTATTTAGTAATTTCTTTGATGAACTATCCTCAACTGAACCCTCGCACCGATTATCAAAAAAAAAAAAAACGCTACTACACGCTATTCGTCAAGTTTTCGAAGCTTAAATCAAAATGTTGAAGTATCAAAACAGCGTATTCAGCATCCATGATACGCTAAAAATGCTGTAAATGCAGTCAATGAAGAGTTTGTCAAAAAGTGAAAGAATCTTTGAAGTGGTATGTTTTCAGTGAAGTACTTCCCGCTCGTTTATTTTTTTCCCGACTTATAAAGAAAACCCGCGAAAAATGAAAACTAACACGTGGCTAAACGCCCGCCCACATCCAAATGCAGCGCCCTCGGACACCCTCCATACGAGTTAGCGCACTCTTTCTACGTCGCATCAACCATCACCTATCGGCACTCTTTCTTTATCAAGACCAAGGCACCGCGCAGTCGCAGGCGGGCGCGACAGATAAAGCGCCAGCTCTGCCACGAACTGCTATGCAGCTTGTTTGAGGGCGCTGCTTTTTGATGCAGGCGAACGGTTAGTAACGTGGGCCCGAATTCACAAAAAACTTCTCAAGCTAGAATTTTTCGTAAGAACAAATTTTAGCCAATCCGGATGCCAGACATATCATTAGCGAAGCCGGCCAGCCAGTGTTAAATCGAACTTACGAAAGAAAAAAAGCTGTGTGAATCTGGGGGCAGGGGCGCTATAACGTAAAATGATTCCGAACTGTTTTGATTCTAATTTCTGCAATCAGCCTCCACGATAGGTCAAAACATTTTCGGGCCACTCCCAACTCAGCCTGTCAGTCAAGCGACGTCACGAAAACCGCGATAGCTCCCCATCTGATATAACGTGTACACACTGATTATGCATGATTAAACCGCACAAAAAATATAATCATCCCTAATTCGAAGCCTTTTCACCATTAGCCCTCTGCTATTGGTCCAATGTTTTCTGGCTACGCCCACTTCGCCAGTCTGTTACGCGACCTCCCAAAACCGCGAAAACTCACCACGTCAAAGTGACGTGTACGCGTAAAAAATGCATTGATATGCCGAACAAAACTGAAAAATTTTTCTGAATAGCCACAGACTGCCCCGTTCCGAAAGGAATAGAAGATGGCTGCCCGCCGATCGCTCAGATCCTCGCTACTCGCACCTGCCGGTGAGCATATATTTATTTGCGCGTGATAAACCTTTTTGCAGGGCAGTAAAACGTTATTGAGCCCTTTCGGCATGCACACAACATCGCTCTGCCAACTCTTCCTTGCTGAGGATCCGTTTTAGCGGCATTCTTATCCTTCCGTTGCATGCCGCCGCGATTTTCGACCAGCCACCGCAAGCTAAGTAAGACGAAGCGGACCAATCGGAGAACCGGCACCACCCTCTTCATGCGGTTATCTATTTGCACTGTGCTGGCTCGGCCCCATCGAAACCCTCTCCACTAGAGCGTAGTCCTCGCCTCTTGTCAGCCAATTAGATAAGAAATACCGCTTAGTGTAGACAATGTTATTGGTTTCGAAAGCGAACAAAGGTTACCTCCTATAAACGAGGAGAGTGTCTGATTTGGTTGTTCAGACAACGCTGCAGGTCACCGCTCGATGTTTACGTCGGTGGTTACGTAAATTTGACGTCAGTAGTTTGGAATAAAAATAGTTTGGAATCACTTTACGTTATAGCGCCCCAGATTCACAAAGATTCCGGATTGGTTAAAATTCTGCACGGGCCTGTGCAGAAGCGTGAAAAAAAGGAAAAAAAAAAGTTTTGGAGAAGTTCCGTGTACGTCATGATAGATTCTGAAGATGAGCGGGTGTCGAAACTGGTGATAGTTTGGGAATTCCTAGTAACCGAGAATGCTTAAAGTTAGCTAGTTTCGAATCTGCAAATAAATGGGCCTTTAGGCTCAGCATAATAAAGATGTCGTGCCTCTGACACACGGGCAAATTTAGTGTCGCAAAGAGCGAGTGCACTTCGAGGTCAAGTGTCATTCGCAGGTTGTCTCGTGGAAGTAACACTCGCTGTAGGACGCACTCGTCAAAGATTGTGTTCGTTAAGCTAACTTCGCTGAATGGATTTGAGCACCCTCGCAAAACTGCTTTAAAATAAATGGAATAATACTGAAAGAAGGATCCGCAATGATTTAAATGTATTTTTTGTGTGTTATGTTACATTTTAGAAGTCTTCTCTTTCCGTCTGCAATCGTATGAAATGCGCTCTACGATTTTTTTCTCTGCTCACCTTGGATGTAATGCTGTCTTGTCATGGCTCGCGACAAATTCTCATGTTAGTGCGGTTGCACTGAACTACTTTTAACTACTTTTTATGTTAAAATCCATGCCAAATATTTTTTTCGCTATAGTTCAGTGTTAGCTTGCAAACATGGCCTAAAATAAACATATAATGTGCTCCTACTAGATTGCCCACTGACATTATTATCAGTTCCAAATGAAACTTCCCTTACCGGAGTAGCAGTGATTCTCTGTGCGGCCAAGTGCGGTGGCACGAAGTGACGCTAAATTTGCCTGTATGACAGGGGTATTAGCTGAGAATGGTTATTTGTATTGCTAATTATTACGCATGAAGGTCTCAGTGACATCAGTCACCATTAACAATGGTCGATCGAAAGCAATCACTTCTTTGCAGCAAGACGGCAAGTTGGGCCAATTGGCTAGGATTTATCGTAAGGTTCGTAACAGCGCCACAGAAGACACGGACAATAGGAAGGAAAAATGACCAACCAGCGCCCTGTTGTTGCTTTTCCTTTCTATTGGCCGTGCCTTGTGTTGTGCTATCACGAACATTTCGATCAATCACTTCTTTTCTACATGGCTCAGCCTTTAGCAACTGTTAAACATGAAATGTTAATCGGCGGGGTTAACCAAATTCCAGACACGCTTTCGCGGAGTGTCACTGGCCATCGACAGACTTGTCCATTCTGCCCGCGACGATCGGACCTTTGTCATCACGCAACAACGCGTGATGGACTCTGCTACTACTGCTACAGGCGGCAATTAAAATCTCAAGCTCACACGATGACCAGCTAATACAAGAGCAAGGTGCGAGGCGACGTTTCATATTACACTGAGCTCATAAATACCGAGAAGGACGGTAATGAAAAAAAAAATGAAGAGAAACGAAACCGGTATAGAAGAATACGCTTCAAACACAACGAGGATTTCCACCTAGATGTTTCTAGACATTTCTGGGCTTAGTGCGATTGTATGTTTAGTAGGCCCAGTTCTACTTGGCGCACACGAGGGCAGACGATTTTTCGCTCTCTCTCTTTTCCCCTCTGTTGCGCTGAAACGCGTGGCATAAATGTCACTAACATCCAAGCAACCAGACGCTTTGTCAACATACAACTTCTGGACCAGATGTCAGAGATAGTTTTGAAGTAGGCTAGTAAAAATCATGTAATCATTCCAAGCATAACGAACGCATCTATATTTTTGCCACCAGGTGTTAGGATGAGGCAGTTATGAATTGAGAAGAATGACAGATAGTGATAAGTACGACCTACAGATTTTTTCATCACCGCACAACTACCTTCTTCAATTTTTCGCACAGAGTTCTACAGAATCCAAAGAACAGCTTGACATTTTTCCTACCTTGCGTTTGTTTAACTTCTTATATTGCGTGCTACTTTAAGAACGATTGCAAAACTGCGGTCCAAAGATCATGTTAAGGCAGCAAGAACATTCCGCATTAGGATAGGAAACTAAGCGAGTTCGTACGCGTTGATGATGTAGTTTCGGCAGCGCTTACAATTGTACGAAATACGAAGACGGTACACAAACCCGCCGTGGTTGCTCAGTGGCTATGGTGTTGGGCTGCTGAGTACGAGGTTGCGGGATCGAATCCCGGCCACGGCGGCCGCATTTCGATGGGGGCGACATGCGAAAACACCCGTGTACTTAGATTTAGGTGCACTTTAAAGAACCCCAGGTGGTCAAAATTTCCGGAGTCTCCCACTACGGCGTGCCTCATAATCAGATCGTGGTTTCGGCACGTAAAACCCCATAATTAAATTAATTTAAGAAGGTACACAAAGGACATGCGCTGACTTTTAACTGGCTTTCTTATATTGGAAAACATGAAGAAAGCAATCCATATATCTTATAAATTGTGAAGAATCCCCCGCAACGGGTTGCTCTCATCTGGGCACATTATCAAATGTGAAGTGTCTCGGTGGCACCTATCTTAGGCGGCCGCACGTGCTGATGAAATATTCAAATTCTTTGTCCGATAGCCGAATCACCGGTTGACTGACACAGCATTGCTCTTCTGATGTGAAAGGCTTTAATTATCTCACGCACGGACTGTGTTCAGTGTCTCGATAAGACCATGGTGTCGTTGAGGTCAGTTGAAGTCATAAAAAGTCGGTTGAGAGTCAGTGCATGTCCAGTGTGTACCTTCTTCGTCCTTTGTCGAATTGTGAAAAACGCCATTGTGGGAAATGTTAGGAATGTTATTTAATTTAATTATAGAGTTTTGTGTGCGAAAATATCAATCTGGCTGTGATATGCGTCATAGTGGCTGGTTACAGATTAATACTGACCTTTTGGGGCTCGCTGACGTGCATCCAAAGCTTGGGACACGAACGGTTTCTTTTAAAGACAATGTCCTAGGAGTTAGCCGAACTGCTGTGCTGGGTTTGTGTTTCTGACGTGCATACAAAGCTTGGGGACACGAACGGTTTATTTTAAGGACAATGTCCTAGCGAGTTAGTCCCACTGCTGTACTGGGTTTGTGTTACTGACCCTTTCGTGCGCCGATTCCGGAGATAGTGCAGTTTAAAATGTGGGAGGATCCCGAAGGCATTCCAGTTAAAAGCCATTCCCATGGGCATGTGCACCGTGCAGTATAAAAATGTGGGCTGATGCCGGTGGTACCGCTGGTACCAGTTGTAGGGGTGGTACGAGTGGTACCGATGCCAGTGGTACCACCATATATCGTACCGGTAGTACCGATGGTACAACCGTGCTGTACCGGTGGTATTGATATCGGTTGTAAGGAGAGCGTTCTCGCATTCTTCCCTCGTAGCGGCTAGCGTTATGAGACGCTGTCGCTGAAGCGCCACGCTCCTGGTTGAAGACGCTAACACTGTCGTTTGAGACACTTCGAACCTCTCAGAAGGAATTATATGTTTTATACAGCCAATTCTCACCCCCAACTCACTCAGGAAGACTTAGTGTTTTCGTTGACGTCAAGTAGAGGTTGAATAGCGTTTCAACCCGTTCCTCCTTTTTTTATTCCACCTCAGCAGAATGCAGCCGCCGCACTCGGGAATATATAGATCCCCCTACCTCGTGCTCGCCATATTCACTAAGCGATCATTGCGGGTATAAAGGACATTTCAGTATGAACTCACAATATTATGCGCGTGGAAATAAAGCTGCACTTTTTTTCGCTGTATCACGCTGCACTTTCTTTTTCTTTTTTTTTTTGTACTTGATCTATGTAATAATTGGGTAATATGAAAAACATCGTTGAAACGAGAGCTGCGTTGATAGTTCTTAGTCGAAACAATGTAGGCAGTGAAGATAAACGTCAATAGCATGACCATTGGAGTTAGATTTTCAAGGCAAAGTTCTTGTGACGAGTGGGCCTATATGGACCATCTCATTGATGCTGTGATCCACGCCAGGAATTGTTCCCGAGCAGCGCTTGGGCGGCTTGCAACCGCAGTGAAGTCGTCGTCGTTGCGAAATTAGGCGCGAAACATCGGACAGACTTGGCTGAAATGGCCCAGCAACAACCTACACGCAGCCGTGACGCGACGTCTATAGGCTGAAGACGCTAAGCGAGCAGCGAGATAAAGGGCGTGCGCAGAAGGAATTGCGCACTCTCGCCTGTCCGCCTGTTTATATCTCCCTGGTTGCGTTTGCAACGTTGCGGTGGTGTGCGGCCTGTCTGCATCTCATCATTGGGCAGTGTTAAGTTACGCTGTGCAACATTGGAAGCTATCTGTAAGCGTACGTGTAGTCTGTTATACATATACATGGAAGAGCTGGAAACTTGAGCAACGGAAGAAAGGATGCTATGCAGTGGCGCAAGAAATGGAAAGTAAAGATGAAAAAGTCAATGAGTGAAGTAGATGAAATGGGAGACGGCAGAAACAAGGAAGGGAAGAAAGAAGGGACTAGCGAACGTGAAAACGACGCGCTTGCAGGATAACGTGCCGTCAAAAGCAGCTCGCAAAGCCATGCAGAGGGGGGGCCCGCACAGTGAAAGGGGCTCCCACTAAGTACCGTATACTATAGGTCTGGTTGCGAGATAGTTGGTATGGCAACATCTTAACAGCGCTAAAGACGGGATATGCGAGTCGCACTATGTCGCATGGCACTATCATAGAGAAAGAAATTCAACAAGAGGGGACACTCGGCAAAAACTGGCAACAGGAAACACGTCACCATACGTCACGCTATACATAGGTTGCACGGACGTCATCGCGGACGCCATATTGGGGTACCTGCAGATCGAGAAGGGGCGTAAGCAAGGAACATGACAGCATGACAGCAACAAAAAGCGCGTCTTGCGTCGAACGTCAGAGCGATAACAATGATAAACCGGTGAAACAGCAACAAAAAGCGCGTCTTGCGCCGAAGATCAGAGCGATAACAATGATAAACCGGTGAAAAACAATAGCCGTGAAAAAGCAAAACAGTTTGCGCGTGATAATACGTTTCACTGACGTCATCGTAGTGGCCATCTTAGGGTACCTGCGCGGTGAGATATGGCTGCGTGACGTCACATGAATACTATCTATACTTTTGACACCGAACGTTAGCTGCCGCGAGCATCGAAAAAAAAGAAAGTGAACTTAAGTTAACAGGCATTCATTTATTTTTTTAATTCTTTGCCGCGAAAACTAAAACGTTTTGCGTATAAATGAACTTAAGCTTTGCGACTTATTTTCCTTGCCTTACCTAGCCACAGGTCAATGACGCGCCAGATACATGCGTCATCCGCCAGACACTCCCCCGAAGCCAGCGAGGACGGCTGCGCGCGCGTTTGAGCGCTCGCGCGCGGCGACCCGTCTGTCTCCCCCTCTTTTTTTTCTTTTAATGTAACGTGGTTTATTTGGCTTTCGGCGTATTCTTGCGTTCCTTCTGCACTGGGACAAGACACCACTGCACTATTGGACTACGGCAAGGTGAGAAATTTTGTTGCACAGTCTACGATGCAATTAGGCTTACGGCACGGGACCGATACTTAAGACGTAGTTAGCGAAAAACAGCTCGGCCATCCTGATGCAGTTAATTTGAGTTAATGAATCGTGCTGGGACATGTTTCCGACGCTTCCTAGGGGATTATTGTAACTTATTTCGGTTTTTGAAGCACACTGGCCGCACAGGGCGCCGTGTCGCAGTTAGCGAGAACTAACTGGGCCGTGGTGCGTATAGTCTAGGGCATCTTACTAGGAGAAGTTTGTGCCGCTTTCTCTGACGCCAGACATTACTGAAAACTAATTTTGTTACTTTCTAGGGTACTTTTGAAGCACGCTGGCCGCACAGCGCGCTGTGACGCCGTTAACGATAAGCAGCTCGGCCGTGGTGATAAAGTTAGGTTTGGCGTGTAATGAATCTTGGAGGGACAAGTTTGTGACGTTTTTTGTGGCCCCGCAACAACATATACCTCTTTCGGTACTCACGTCTCTTGAAAACACGATGGGCGATTGCCAGGAGTGATAACATGGGAGTGTCTGGCTGGCGCCGGCAGAACGCGCGAACGATAACGCCGAGGAACATATCAGAAACTTGTAATTCGAAAATACCGTCTTCTAAAGGACTGAAAACAGGCTTTGCACCCACGCATTTGTCTTGAGTGCCTGTTGCGTCCGTCTGTGTATGTATCGTACCGTCGCGTCGCCCGAGGCCAAGTTTTGCTAAAGCCCCTATATATAAAAAGTAGCGCCATCCAGTTCCCTTCTCCTCCGTTCCACTATCGCGCTCGGCGCGACCAGCGCGATCGAGGCGCGATATCGGCAGTGGCGCCGCCTGCGTCGGGCCTGCCGTGGCAGACGACAGCTAACGCGCTACCAGAGGAAATCCGAGGAAAACTTCGATCGCATTCTGCGGAGACGTTTTTCAGGCGCGATTTTGCTTCGTCAGTCAGTAACTGGTCATAATAATGCCGTTTTGGAAGTAGCAACGGGACGATGCGAGACGGCGCAAATATCAAGTGTGCAGCAAGCGTTTGCGCACGCCGGATGGTAAACAAAAAAAGCATTTTGCCCTCGCCTTGTCGGTTACGGCAACTTAAGGCGCAGCAGCATGCCATCACAACGAAGTTCTTGTCCCTAACACGTTTGATCCGTTCGTGCGTACAGCACTTTCGTCGCACAGGCCCGAGAATGGCAGTCGGAGCGCGCTGGAGAGAAAAAAATATACAAAAGCGCGACGCGAACTTCCACGTGACACGGATTGGCCAATGGGGGAGCGGAGGAGGCTGGGGCGACAGGAGGCGGCTAAGAGAGGGCGAGGAGGAAGCGCCGGAGTGAGCGCGGTGGCGGCATGATCTAAGAATGGCGCTACTTTTATAAATATAGGGGCTTTAAGTTTTGCAAACGCGAAGTTGTCCGTGTATTTGTGCGGCTAAAGTGCAGGAAATAATGCCCGGACATGGGGGAATGCTTGGAAATCAGATGTTTTCGTATTTTAGGGTGTTTGGGATGAGTCGTGTATTTTTCTACGCCATATATGTAAAAGCGAATTGCTTTTGTTTGTAATGCCGCCCATTCACAGCTTTCGCACGTTTCGCCTCTACACGCAGTATTCCAATATCTAAATACCAAATGACACATGCTTGTAACATGCTGTTTCGCAACTACGGCTTACCTGGGGTCACAACGTTGGATGAACGCACAAAAAGCGCGGAACGAGCTTTTATATAGAGCAAAATAAATCTTTCCTCATTTCACAAGGAGTCTTGTGTCTACTTTGTGAAATTGCACGTGGCACAGATTTGATGGGACTTGACAAGATCGTTCGCAATCATTTTTACCACACAATAAACCGATTCCGCACGAAGACCGTGCGCGGTCGGGCAAAAAAAAAAAAAAAACGCAGCCGGCGTGCTAGCTAGCGTTCAAAATGCGCGCGCCAAAAACCGAAACCGGAAGTGATTTACACCGACCGTTTGGCGCGCTGCTGTCAATTCGGCCGCTGGGCTCTATGGGAGTGTCCCTTGTTGAATTTCTTTCTCTATGGCACTATTGATACGCAGAAACCGCCAGCTTTTGCCCTTTGGTGGCGTAAGACAGTGTTGGCACGTCAGGAGTTTTCTTCGCGACAACTCAAATTCATGAAAAGAAAGCATTAGAAAGGCTCGCAGCTATCTACACTGCCGAAACTGGCACTAACAGGCAAATGACACACGTGCTTGGACCAGGGGCGCTATAACGTAAAGCTATTCCAAACTTTTCTATTTTAATTCGTAATCAGTCCACCACGATTGGTCCAAACATTTCCGGGCCACTTCCAATTTCGCCTGTCTGTCACGCGACGTCATGAAAACCACGATAGCTCCCCATCTGATGTAATGTTTACACAGTAATTATGCATGATTAAACCACAAAAAAATAAATATTCCTGATTCGACGCCTTTTCATCATTAGCCCTCTGCTATTGGTCCAATGTTTTCGGTCTGCGCCCACTTCGCCTGTCTGTCACGCTACCTCACAAAAGCGCGAAAACTCACCGCGTCAAAGTGACGTGTACGCGAAAAAAATGCATTGATACGCCGAACAAAACTGCAAATTTTCCTGATTAGCCACAGACTGCCCCGTTCCGAAACGAATAGAAGATGGCTGCCTGCCGATCGCTCAGGGCCGGTCTTTTGTAGCAATGCCTTTCCGATGCTAATGCCTTTTCGCGATTGGTCAGTGTTCACAGCGACGGTCCGCTCACGTTATCAATGGGATCAGTCGGCCATGAGCGGTGGATGATAAGACTAGTATAGAATAAAGCATAACACATCGCTACAAAATACCGGCCCAGGCCCTCGCTACTCGCACGTGCTGGCGAGCATGTATTTATTTGGGCACGATAAACCTTTTCGCGTGGCAGTAAAACGTTATCGAGCCCTTTCGGCACGTACACGACATCGCTCTGCCAGCTCTTCCTTTCTGAGGATCCGTTTTAGCGGCATTCTTATCCTTTCGTTGCACGCCGCCGCGATTTTCGACCAGCCACCGCAAGCTAAGTAAGGCGAAGTGGACCAATCGGAGAAGCCGGGACCACCTTCTTCAGGCGGTTATCTATTTTCACTGTACCGGCTCGGCCCCATCGAAACCCTCCCCACTAGAGCATGCTCCTCGCCTCTTGTCAGCCATTCAGATAACAAACACTTCTTAGAGCAGGCAATGTTGTTCGTTTTGAAAGTGAACAAAGGTGACCTCCTATAAACGCGGAGAGTGTTTGATTGGGTTGTTTAGACAACGCTGCGGGTCACCGCCCAATGCTTGCCTCCGTTGGTTACGTAAATTTGAGGTCAGGAGATTGGAATAAAAACAGTTTGGGAATAGCTTTACGTTATAGCGCCCCAGCAATTTCAAGCTGTCCACTGACGGGTATGGCCAGAACTATAATATGCCGGATCGCTACATGGCACTTTGGCTGCCTCTATCACAAGGCCCCGTAGATTTCGGTTCCATTTCGCATAACTGTTTTACTGCAGTTGATACCGCTTTCAGCGCACCGGCATAACTTTCCTGTTGAACGGTGCATGTTCAAGATAGTCAACAGACCAACGAAACGCGCTCTCATGAGGTCATGAGTTCTCTCTCGATGCCTCAATGCTTTACAATTTTTTTTCTTGCCCCGATACTTACTGCGTTACATAATTTGAAGGTATTCTGCAAAAAAATCTTCCTTAACTACCCTTATCACAGATGCACTTTCAAGGACCACTGAAGCCAACGACCAGTAAAATTTTCAAAGCTCTCATTGGCTTCGTTCTCCCGTTGATGGAGCCAAGGAAGCTAGCGGACACGTTTGTATTGTGATCGTTGAAATTGCATGTGTGACAAGGGTATAGGTAAACTCATTGTTTTTAAGAAGGCCTACGTTGCACACATTGGAGCACAGCCATTCGGCAACCCCAAGGAAGCGATAAAATCTGCGATAGCGCGAATATCAAGTGGCCATTCGACACCGGTTCTGTGTCCCGGTGGGCTTGCAATGCCCATCGTTATCTTTGCCTTATCGGCGTTTCGTTCCAGTGACTCTTGCGCCATAAAACACAAATTAACCAATTAACCATCTTGTTTCACGCTACTCGTTGCGCTTCGGGCCGCGCTTCCAATAACGGCAAAAGTATGCCGGGCGAGTGTACCGTAGCAACCTGCATATAATACAAAAGATTTCATGTTTAAAAAAAATGTTGGCACGTAAAGCCTGCGCCTCCCATAACGAACCAAGTTCACAAACTATCCAATGATAAGTGCTCTTTACCAATGGCCGGCCACTGTCGATAACATACTGTTATTACAACTGGCTGGCATCTTCTCTTAAAAACAATTCAAGCATAAGCACGAATTCGCATCCCGTATACGGTGTAGGCTACAAAAGTGGACGTAGTCTTAATTTCAGTATCAACATCACAGACCACCCGAGCCTTGAGCTATATCTTCAAAGCGCTGTCTGTGGAAGCAAAACTGACAATGAACGAATCTCAGTCGTGGCCCCGTAAATTTTCTAGAAGTAAACATTCTTCAGTCGCCGTATACGTGATAGAAATTGCCAGTGGCATGATTCTGCCTCCACTGATCCCACACTTTTTTTTTTACTTAAATCGCGCTACAAGTTGCTTATCTATAGGAACTATATACCGAACTCGCATGCGCACATCAGACAATAAGAGTAATACGCGTGTGTTAACGAGCGAGGCTTCATTAAAATCAAGCTACAAGTCATCCAGTATGTTGAATGTAATATCATACACGACTTCTGGGGGGGGGGGGGGAGCACTTGTTCGTAAGGTTTTAGTGAGACGAAGAGCTACAGACGGGTGGATGACAATTTCTCCCGTTCGTGAACTGATTTACCATATTCAGTGTCCCAGCGCTTCGAGTTAGGAATTAATTCGCCCTCGCTCTGCGATCCGCTCGCCTCTCGGTTAGCTCAATTGGTAGACTGACCGCCCCGCTGAAGTCCCGGGTTCGTAACCCGGACCAGGACAAATTTTCCTTCAACTGCGAGGCTTTCTTTCTGAGATATGGTTTACTTCATGCCACAATCGGGTGGATGACAATCTTCCCTTTCACTTTGCGAGCTTACGCAGAACTGATATTACATATCAGATAGGACTGTATTTCCGAAGTCACATTTTAATGCACCCTCATTTTTTTAAATCTTGAAATTCGCGCCTAATTCGAGGTATTTATCATCGAATTCTAACCGTATAAATCCAGGCAATATGGATACTCAGCGCCGCGGGAGTGCAGGGCCGCGATTTTGTAGCGATGCCTTATGACTTATTCTAGACTAGTCTTATCATCCACCGCTCACAGCCGGCTGATCCCGTTGATAACGTGAGCGGACCGTCGCTCTGACCACTGACAAAGCGCGATAAGCGCGAAAAGGCATAATTACCGGAAAGGCATCACTACAAGATACCGGCCCAGAATAGGCGGCCACGCTATCATATCAGACCTAAACGCCCCGTGACAAACGCAAGGGAGTTTGAAACCGAACGTCGCGGCCTGTCGCGGCAGCTACTGATACGGCACGCTGTGCGGCTGTGTGTCGGGTCATCATTTGCCGCGGCATGCTATCATTCAAACTTCGCGCCACACTTGTTCACGGGGCGTTGCTGTCTGACGCGCAGCGGGACGCGCTCAGTCTCGATATTGCGTCGGTTGAGCTTAGGAATTCGAAGGTGAATATGTCGAATTAGGTGAAGTTTTTAAGATTTTTACAAGATAGGTGGGCATCAAAAGGTCGCTGCCTCCAAATGGACTATTTAGACAACTGCCCCGAAGGCCACTAATAAATAAAGATAACTAATGATTATTTGTTAATTAGACTTCTGAAGCTCCCGTTACTAGGTCTAAGTATGTCCGCCTCGCCTAGGATGTCGTCTGCAACAACGCCACGTTCGCTGCCTTCATTACTTTTATATAAAAAAATTGTACGGGAGAAAAAAAAACGTCCTTTATACATTCATTACTTAGATTTGAAAGGAGAGTTGTATGCGTGAAGCATCCTCAACTATTCAATACAGGAATGAAATTATGCATATGACGCTCACTGCGCGGAACAGCATCGTGATGGGAAATACTATAGCTATTAAGAAATAAAGAGCGGGAAGACGTGAAGGAAGACGCGATGATTCTGTGTATTCACTCTGTGTCGAATCGTCGCTCTGTTTTTATCTATTTCTTCAGTAAAAGGTAAACACAATCCAGCAGAAATACTACAGATCTCAAGCTCGCCAAGCAGTCGGCTTCTCGTTTTTCACTCCTTGTCACCAGTTCCGTTCAACTAGCCCCTCCCTCATCGATAATCTGCTCCTCAGTAACGTGGTCCGAAATGAAGACTTTCTGCGCAGACTGCTGTTTCTTTGAAGAACACCCCACGTAAATCACTTTTCTGAAGAAGGTAAATTAAATCTCAGCAAAAAAAGAAAAGCGCACAGTTAGAAAAGTGAAACAGCCACGTTAGCTTCCGTTCCGAACCGCCATCCGATTGATCGGCGTGTACCTATTGTGCCAATTTTACTGCCCACGGTTTACTTTCTCAGGCCGACTTGAGAGCCTTCCAGCGACACTTGCTACACGAATTCTCTTTTCAACAACCTTCGCTGACGGCGCTTCGATCCGAGATCCCCACTCAAAAGGGTAAGGTGACTTCCCCGCAGAGTCGATGGCCATCCGAAACGTGGCGAGTGCGCGCCCATGAAAAATGTTGTAAATTTGAGAGACAACCCGCACACACTATGCGCAATGCACCAGAGTTGAGAATTTTACTGGCGCTTGATAGAACAGCTGCGCAGCCCGGCATGCTATGGAAACTATGGCTGTAGTGCGGTGAACGCAAACATAATTATCCAGAAATGTATCCCGGATCGTATGCACATCACTTCGTACACTAGAGATATCACTAAGAAGAAGCGGTAGCCAATCGCGATACAGAATATATTATCAGCGAAGGCATCTGGTAAATCCTGAGAAATGTTTACAAACGAAAAAACTTTGTAAGTTCGGCCACTGTTGCTGGCGCAAGAATCAGGGGCTGAACTCACTAAGCTGCGCTGTTTGTACGCAATTTCTTAGCCGAGAAGTTCTTACGCTGAGATAAGGGTACAAACGAAGTGGCAGCTTATTTAACCTACGGCGTCTCATGAGAGCGAGGAGGACGCAAAGCCAGGATTAAAGGGCAAGAAATGAAATAAATGCGGTCAACTGATAGCATGAACCCACGTCCTGCATGTATAGTGGAGGCTATATTCTTACAGCAAATCACTGCACACCTCTATTCAACAGCTTCCTTTTCCCGGCGTCTGCTACAGCGCCTACAGGCTCAAACGTACTCGTCCGTTCACCGGACCGCCAAGGTCGATCCACATAGGTCGCGAAGCTTTGGGTGAAAAGCGGTTCAGAACCAATTGTCACCAACATCAGCAAGGGTGGTTATGGGAGCAGCGATTGAAGCGCGACTATGTTTGGAGGGAATAAACACTGGGAAAAAATAAACATTTTAAAAAAAATTAAAGCGAGAGACAGTCAGATTCATTCAATGAAAATAAAATTCCTAATTCATTTTATATACGCATGACGAGGAAAGAAGATAAAACTCTATTTTACTTGATCATTATCAATAAATACCTTTCGTCAGCACCCACCGTTAGTGCACCCATCGATAGTGGCGGGCGTTGACGCCGCTATCACTTGCAATGCAATGCAGCTTTTGCAATGGGCAGAAGTGCGCACTCGTAAAGTTCACTTGTTACAATACGCCCCCCTGATATGTTGTGTTGTTTTGCTTGTCGACGTTTGTCAAAATTTGGTGACGCCGGTAGTTTCATTTTTTCTGAACCTGTTCAGTCAAAAGTAGTGAGCTGCGACCGCCAGAAAATTGTTTAAATTAGTTGTTTTCGTGCGACAACTCTGGCCGACGGGCTTGGCGTGTGACGAAAAGACGAGCACTCCACGCAATCTACGCCCAAAGCGTTCGGCGGCCTCCAAAGAAAGTATCTTCTGTGCAGCGATGCGATTTCGACCCATACGGCTGACCTTTTCCTGCATCGCTTTCCGCGCGGAAACCTCGGAACGCCTATCAAGTCGAATGGCGGGGCATTTGAATATACAGCTGTAATGGCAGGCTTCCGGAAACAAGTTTCGCGCCTATGAGAACAAAATGACGTCACTTCTGTTTTTAACGGATATGACATCAAATTATTTTTTATTCCGCCGGAAGTGTTTCCTCCTCACACAGATGGCGCTAAGCCGCATGAACCGCCGAAAAGCCGCCATATTTTGAACATATGGGCTTCTATGGAAGCTTCGCTACCTTGGCACCGCCGTCAAAAGAATCGCAGTGAAACTGTTATCCATTCTGCTCCCATTTCTTCGAGAGACAGGACTAATGGACACATGGTGACATATTTGGCGCAGAAAGAGATGCTCAGTGGGAACAATTGGCGGCCAGGTCTGCCATGCTCACCCCGCCTGTATACACCCCTACCACCACCACCCTATTACAAAGCTACTAAATGTCTGTATTTCGATACTATTTACGGAAATGAAAAAAGGCTGCATAATATGTAGTTCATATGGCATCAAGGCAAAGCAAACTGCACCCGTAAGTTCACTGGGGCGGTATGTGATCACGCGGCATACGGTTAGAGGTGCGGTTCTAATGCCGCGCGTAAGCTGAATATCAGCTCCCTCGCCAGCCCGTGCCATCCAAGGGGCTGGTCGACGACGTCGTCAAGTAGCAACCGACGACGAAACGCGCGCTCCCTTCGCATATAGGATCACTGTCGAGGGCACGGAGAGCTATTGAACAGCCCTAAAAAAGAAATGCAAGAGGACGCCGTGGCTATCAATACTCCCAAATTATGACAGAAAACTTCACTACGCAACATGCACACCTGCAACTTACGCTGCCTGACACAGTTTCACATTGTATCAGCGTTCATCACTTCTTATTAGCTTCTCCTCAGCTGATAAAACACGATGATGCCTCGCACCAGGTCAAGAGCTTTTTCTTGCAGGTTCAGGCGATCGCATTCCGACAGAGGCGAAATGCTCAAAGGGGCGTACACATCAATCTTGGAGAGCGGTAATAAATGATAGGCTGGCGATGTCAGGGCCTGGAGTCCTTAACTACACTGTCTGTCATAGCACAAGTGGCACCTCATAGAAGTCAAGGCTAATCACTCAACATCACCACGATGCTCAGCGCCAACATTGCCATAAATTTACCAGGCTCATAAGAACAGACGCTCAAGTGCACGTCAGAATACTGCACGGCACCGTACTTGTGAATGCGGCTTCGCAGTACGTAGCGAAATGCTGCTCAAGAGCGTCCGTTAAAATTCCGCACGAATGTTGGATGTTCTAAAGCGTCATCAGCGTACTTTCATTTTCACTGCAAGACGAAGTCCTCTCCCAGCGATCTCTAATTACCCCTGACCTGTGGTAGCTGATTTCAAGTTATGCCTGCGCATTTCCTGATTTCATTGCCCCACCTAATTTTCTGCCGTCCTCGACAACGCTTCCTTTCCTCTAGCACCCAGTCTGTATTTCTAATGGACCACCTATGCCTGCCAGGGCTATAAGTTACGTGGCCTGCCATGCTCCTATTTTTCCTCTTAATTTCAACCACCACTACCCCCGTTTGCTCTCTGAGCCACATCACTCTCTTCCTTTCTCTTAACGTTAGGCATAACATTTTTCGTTCCATCATCGCGTGTATGAGTGGTCCTTAACTTATTATCAAGCTTCATTGTTAACTTCGAAGTTTCTGCCCCATATGATAGTACTTGAAGAATGGAATGATTCTACACTTTTCTTTTCAACGACAGCGGCGAGCTCCCGGTCACGATTTGGTAATGCCGGCCTGGATTAATGCAGGCACAGGAGTAAGATAATCTTACTCCTGTGAACACTCTAGAGCCTGACTGCCGATCATGAATTCTTGTTCGCTTGACAGGTTATTCAACATTATCTTTGTTAACCTACTCTTAAACTTTCTCGGTTAAGGTCCTCAGTCAATTGTTGCAATGTGTCCCCAGCGTTGCGGAACAGGACAATGTGATCGGCAAGCTGAAGGTTGTTGAAATGTTCGCCGTTGAGCAAGGCCCTTGATCCTTCCGAGTCTAATAGCTTGAATACATCTTCTAAGCATGCATTAAATATAACTGGAGAGATTGTGTCTTCTTGCATGACCGTTTTCTTGATAAGTAGTTTTCCACTTTTCTTGCGACTAATTACAACATGTGAAGCCAGAACTATCACCGAGGCAGAGTCCAAACATCAGAAGTTGCGGATACGAGCGCTGTGGCTGAAGGCAAATATGGAAGTTACACATAAATGAAATACATTATCAAGGCGAAACCCTTATATGTCGCATCGTTCAGTCGACCTTCAACGTCCTTGGGCCAAAACCGTGTCGTCTAAGTGAAATCGTGTTTTAGGAAAAGTTGATTTCAACAAAAAACGATACGAACACTGAGTCAGTGACGGCACAATTCCACTAGGACGACAAAATATACAAAGTACGGAGCATTGTATACGCGGCACGTTTTCGAAATATCCGAGTCCACGCCCTCTCACATATAACCACATAGACCCACGGAAACGCTCAGTTGCACATAAACTGTCACATTATATAAAATGATGTTGAATATATACAGTGTACAGAATGGTTATTTGCAGTGATCATGTAACAGGTACTTTACATAATCGGGCACGAAAACGACTCGGTGTAGTAATTCACCTACTACGTACACCGACCCGGCACCGTGTCTTACCTACGCGTAAATGCAAACGCTCACGCAACAATTTTGATGGTGCGTAAATCACCATGGTCATCGTGTTTTAATTAAGATACAGTTAATTCAGGCACTCGAATCCACGACCTTGGGTGGGAGTCGAACCCTCGAGCTGATGTGGGAGTCAAACCTACCACCTTTGGCATTAAGGCGAAGTTAATTAAGGCACACGTAATTATTATAGGGTTAATTAAGGCATTCGAACCCACGACCTTTGGTGGGAGTCGAAACCACAACCTTTGGGCTTAATTAGGGCAAGGTTACTTAAGTCACAGTTAATTAAGGTAGCGTCAATTAAGGCACTCGAGCCCGCGACCTTTGGTCGGAACAAACAAGTAATAAGAATTACCAACGCATTCGAATGGCAATCTCGAGTAATTTAATAAATGTCTCCTGCAGCGCGCAGGCTTTCGCCTTCACTCTCTTAGGCGTGTGCATAAGTGACTGTCAATTTTTTGTCAACTCAAAAGCACCATGGCCTTGCTGTGAAGTTCATTCAGTCCTTCAGTACAATTCAAACGATATGCCCTTACACTGCTAATTACATACAAATGTGGTTGCCTTGTCCAAACGCACTGAATTAAGTGATCGAACTGTGCGTCACCGGGAGAGCGCACAAGGCAGCACAATTCTAAAGCCCCTATATTTATAAAAGTAGCGCCATCCACTTCCCTCCTCCTCCGTTCCACTATCGCGCTCGGCGCGACCAGCGCGATCGAGGCGCGATATCGACAGTGGCGCCGCCTGCGTCGGGCCTGCCGTGGCAGACGACAGCTAACGCGCTACCAGAGGAAATCAGAGGAAAACTTCGATCGCGCCCTGCAGAGACGTTTTTGAGGCGCGATTTTGCTTCGTCAGTCAGTAACTGGTCTTAATAATGCCGTTTTGGAAGTAGCAACGCGACGATGCGAGACGGCGCAAATATCAAGTGTGCAGCAAGCGTTTGCGCACGCCGGATGGTAAACAAAAAAAGCCTTTTGCCCTCGCCTTGTCGGTTGCGGCAACTTAAGGCGCAGCAGCATGCCATCACAACGAAGTTCTTGTCCCTAACACGTTTGATCCGTTTGTGCGTACAGCACTTTCGTCGCACAGGCCCGAGAATGGCAGTCGGAGCGCGCTGGAAAGAAAAAAATATATAAAAGCGCGACGCGAACTTCCACGTGACACGGATTGGCCAATGGGGGAGCGGAGGAGGCTGGGGGCGACAGGAGGCGGTTAAGAGAGGGCGAGGAGGAAGCGCCGGGGTGAGCGCGGTGGCGGCAAGATCTAAGAATGGCGCTACTTTTATAAATATAGGGGCTTTACACAATTCGAGCGACGTGAATGCTGATCATGCTGATACAACGCGTTTTAGTGACCGCGCATAGCGTCAGGCACGCTTGACATTGTTTACTTCGCGATACCAGGCCACTGTGGCCGGCTTTTTCGCGCTGTCATGTTGACGTGACTACTGCGCAGCAGGCTCGGAGCCTCCTAAGATCGTTGCCGGCTGGACGAAAATTCTTGCGCTGGATTCACAAACGCCTATGAAGGGTTTCTTAGGTGAGAGTAAATGAGAGGAGGAAACTATAGAAATAACATCGCACGAAGCGACTGAAAAACGTAAGTGACCCCATTTCCCCTAGGACTGCTTTTAGTCTGTGGTTTAGAATAAGAATCTTCAGCCAATCATAAGAGGACGATGACTGTCGTCAGCTGTCGCTTTTCTATGTCATCCGTGTGGTTATATAAACATAAACTGGGGGCGCGCGCGCGTGTGTATGTGTGTGTACAATTGTTCGCTTCGTTCGTGAGGTGTATTTTATTACATAGCATCACTCTTGTTCAAGCAGTCCCCATGATTTTCGTACCAATGGTGGTACGTCGTTCTATTCGCCATTTCTTCTTTTTATCTCATCGTATTGACGTCCCACGTCATATCATAGGCAGGATTGTCGCCCGTCGTACGCATACATTGGTCCACACCGTAGGCCACAGAATGAGGAATACCGTGGGCGCAGACACTACGTCGCTTCAACTTTGTGCTGAATTATTACTATGAGCTACATAATAGAAAGCTGAGGCTAACAGCACAGAAGACGACAGCGAATTGTGCAACAGTAACAATTTTTGCTGATAAGAAACGTTTAGGCGTTTTTTCATTGTTTCATCTCGCATGGAGAATTATAGATTGAAAGCGTTGGAAAAAATTATCATCCGCAGCCCTATGAGCAAGAGAAAGCTCAAACTATAAGAAATACGACAGAATTCGGCGCCAAACACATCAATGATAAATTTGACGGTTGTCAGGGACGGACACTGTACTTCTGTTTGCAAACACCCAATAGAGTGTGATAACGAGTATGAAAATTCAGGCTACTGCACGCATGCAGAAACACAGCCTATCAGACATTAGTCAGAAGTTCGCCGCACAGCATTAATGTTACTGCCTTCCACAGCAGCGCACGCTCAGTACAATTATGCACTGAAACAGCTCAATGCACTTTGAGATTACAAATCAGAGCGTGCCACAAAGATATAAGCACGCGGCATCCCCGGCTATCAGTTGTGCCGTCTGGCCAATCAGCCGCAACAGCGCGTTCCAACGGCTACCTGTGTTAGCTCGAGCGGCGCAGATAGCCATAATTCTTTTCGTAAGACTCCCCCCCCCCTCCTGTTACCTCCCTTTCGTAGAAATGTCTTCTTAAGTCATCATCTGCGACGGCTGGTAAGGTTTTGTGAATCGACTTCCGCTTGCTATTGGCGGAAGTACTGCAGTTCGCACTTGTGCTGCCCTTACATATACGCATTTTCTTGGCTACGGCGCTCATCTTTGCAGCGGCGGGCACCGCAAGCTTGCTGATCTTACGAACAGTGTTAGCTTCGTGCATACGCTTTTTTCGTAAGATATTTTTTACGCCAAAATTTGTTCATAACTTCGCTTGTTGAATTTCGCCCCAGGGGCCAGATTCACAAAGCTTTTCTTTCGTAAGTTAGTTTCGCCATTGGCTGGCCGCCTTGGCTAATGATATGTCTGGCATCTGGATTGGCTAAAATTCTTATAAAAATTCTAGCGTAAGAAGTTTTTGTGAGTTCGGGCCCAGGGTGACCGGCCAATATTAAAGAGCACTTACCAACAAAAGGCTTTGTGAATTCGGCCCCGGGGTCTGGCTTACATTAGCCCTTGATTGACCGATTGGCTGGCATTTGCTCTTACGAACAAATTTAGCGCAATAACGTTTTGTGAATAGGAACCCAGCCTCGATGCACGAAGTAGAATATTTACCACTCCCCTCAATCATGGGAGGAGGTGCTGCTCAGCTCCAACCTGGACGTCCAACTTAACAATGACGTTACTATTATAATTTGCGGCGTCACCGACTTTCAGTCGATCGCGATTCTGCCGATTGCCCGCAGAATAATCTGGAAGAAAAATCCTAATGATTTTTAGAAATAGCAACCCTTAGCTGCTTTGCGTACCCGAGACCCTACTCTCCACCTGCCTTTTCTTGTACGCCAGACGGATAGCGGTCCCGTAATTCTAAAACGCTCTATTCACTGCACTGCCATTGATTACATGACCATTACCCGCCGTAGTGGCTCAGTCAGCTAAGGCACTGCGCTGCTGAGCACGAGGCAGCGGGATCGAATCCCGGTCGCGGCGGTCGCATTTCGATGGAGGTGAAATGCAAAAACGCCTGTGTGCTTGCGTTGTAGCACACGGTAAAGAACTCCAGGTGGTCAAAATTAATCCGGAGCCCTCCACTACGGCGTGCCTCTCAATCAGAACTGGTTTTGGCACGTAAAACTCCAGAAAAAAATTACATGACCATTCCGCAAGCAGTTTTTTCGTTTACATTCAGCTTCAGTATTTCTGAGTGAAATATTTACGTATCTAAACCTATCTTACCTACAGTGTCGTTGAAAAATATTTTGTGAGATCGCTTACCTTCTGATGGATGGATGGATGAAGAACTTTATTAGTGTCCTTCTGATAGTTATTGCGGAATACATTGTACATACGTTGTAGAAAGCTATATTGGTGTTTTATAGAACACATTAGACGTCCGTTCACGACACATGACCACCGATGGCAACGTTTAACACCATGGCCCGAATTCACAAAAACTTCTCACGCAATAATTTTTTGTAAGGAGCCATGTAACCGATGCGGATGCCAGATATATCATTAGAGAAGGCAGCCAGCCAATGGCAGAGCGAACTTACGAATGAAAAATTTTGTGAATCCGGCCCCATATCCGTAACTTCGCTAAAGATGCGTTATTCCATTGAGAGGTAGGTCTGTGTACTTTATAGATCCCTGTGAGCTGACGCTATAGTATGTGCAGGCTCTATGTCGCGACTCATTGTTTTGTTACGCCAAACCGAGGTATGCTCACTGGCACTAATTTGTCGGTCAACATGCAATGATGTATACTGGAGGCTGGCTCACGTATTTCTAAGGCGAGAAACCAATGACCCCCGCTATACGCCGGCGAGGAAAGAAAGAAAAATAACCTCACTTTAAATTAAAAAAAAAAACGAGGCAGAAAAGATTGCACTATCCTCTCAGGGTTCTGGAAGTGATCGAGATGAAGTGGTCTGCAGAGCGCCGACTTTCTTAACTTGCGAGGGTGCAATGCACGCAGGCAAGTCGAAGGTGGAACAATATTCCTCAACACTTTCTCCACCAAGAGTAGAAGAGCATCGAAGAAACTCGAGACGGTCAACTCAGCAAGAGTTACTCAACAACTATACAGTTTATTTTTCGCGCGCAGAAAGTATCACACGATAGCTACCAGCTGCAACTTCTGCTGCACTCGCCGTACTCGCGACAGGATCAGGCTAACATATTCCGGTTAGCTCGACTAGGTTTGGCCAACAGCCAGCTAGGCCAGCCATGTGGTGGCTATTATGCTTCTGAGTCCGTTTCCTACTCTGCCATCCGGGTTGAGCCGATGACCGGAGGTCGCGAGTGCGCTGCCTTGAATACTTAAAGCACTGCAAGTACTTTTTGTTGTTGTTGTTGTTGTTGCACTTTTGACTATATGACGGAGGTTGGGGAGCAGACGCTGCCCGATTCAGCCTCACCGTAACTAGTACCGGCACATGGATGGTGCGTAATTCAGACTAAACATCCACAGTGCATGTACGAAGCACAAAAATGTTCATCTTTCCGTAATACTGCAAAAAGCGGGGCACAAAAATTAGAGCGGAAGCAAGGTAGCGACGCTGTTTTTACCTACGGCTCGGACACAGCGATATGCGAAAGTGGCTGCCTTCAGATGAAATTTTACTCGAATGCGCGCAGGTGTGCAACGCGATATTTGCACTCGTGATAAAATCTACAGTTGACGAGATCCATTCGTGAGGATGGTGTGCATCCTTCAAAAGAGTGCCAGTCGCAGGGGCACCCGTCTGCAGCAGAAATTGGGCTGAGTGGGCTTGTGAACAGACACCGGGTCGCTATAAGTTCTGAAGGCGCAAGGCATGAACCGGAAACCGCCGTCAGTCAGCCAAGAGGAACGAGTAACGTGGACGATACATGTGCACAGCCACACCTTATCACGCGTTGACCATCACCTCGAAGCGGCATCGAATCAAAGTCGGAAGATAACATCTATGTCTTAACAGTAAGCTCGTGCTTCTGGAGCAAGCTCATTGGCGTTTTGTCATGAAGCACTTGTGCGCATATTATGCGCACTGTCGGGCTTTTCTTTTTTTTTCCGCTTTTTTTGCGCACTTTACGAAAAAAGCCAACAGTCATTAAGTCAGGTGAGACTGTTGGCTTTTTTCGTTCATTAGCCTTGTTAATGACCCTTCGTTAATAGCTCCATTCAAGCACACGGTTGATAGGGAAGAGCGAGCTCACCCGCCGGCGTCCCAAACGGAGCAACCACGAGGTTCCCGGAGTGGTTCCGCTCTGCCGCACAGCAACGCTGGCCCACACGTGCAGCGCCGCTTGAAGCCGCCCGCGCGAGTGGCAGCCGCGGCGCTGGCACGAGGGGAGGGCTCAAGCAGTGCGCGCGCGAGGAGGGGCGGCGCCACCGGCCGCGCACTGCAGAACGAGGAGGGAGGGTCGCCAGCGCCTCCTTGCGAGCGGCCCAGACGGAGACGCTCGGAGATCCACCGTGCTATAGTCATCGCCGTGCATGCGCCTCTTCGTGCACACGGCGGGCCCTGGTTCCGCTGAGTGAGACGCGACGCGCGAGCATGTCCCGCTGCAGGCAGCCGCGAGTCCTTTCTAGACCAGAGACAGCTGCTATGCCAAATGAAGTAGTCTACAGAGCAGCCTGTTGGAGCTATATTGATGCACTTTGTCTCGCCTTTGGTGCGGATTATTTCTGCGTTTCTTTCTTTCTTTCTTTCTTTCTTTCTTTCTTTCTTTCTTTCTTTCTTTCTTTCTTTCTTTTTTTCCTTTGAATGTAAGGTGGCGTTGACACTAAGGGACAGTGCCGCGTAAACATTATTGCAAGACGAAAACGGAGATAACGCCTAGTGAAAGTGCCAGAGTCGAACAAGTTTCAGAAGATAACACAATAGCGACCACTTTCATAATATACTTATTAAAATGTGGTGCTATCTATCGACAGACTTGCGCGTATCCACCATGCTCAATGCGAGCCGACCGAGAGAGACCGGCTAAAGCAGGGCGCCCCACGTCCTAGTTAAGCCTCCCCTCGTGGTACCAGGGCTAGTTTTGTCATTGCAGTATTATAATCTGCCAATACAGCTGAACTTAATATCCCTGCTTCACGTCCCTTCAACGTGACTGCAGACTTCAATGTAGCGTACATCACGGAGAATGGCATCCCTCAGTGGCCTGTTATTTAGGTGCGAAGTATAGGTGTCGTAGCATGTGTACAACAGCACGGAGACGCTTATGTGACACTTGAAAACGACCAGGAGTAACATTAATTATATTCTCAAGGGGCGCGTCAGCTCAATTGACTAATCCCGCTCTGGCAAGGCGAGGCCCCACGCGATAACACAAGTTTAATAACTTGTACGTGAAAATTGATTTTACACAAGTGATGAAATTATTCTGTATTGATACACAGAGCGTGATTTGGTGCATTACATCCAGATATTTAGGGTATTTGTGCACAAAGTACTCGGAAGGTAGAATTAACAAAACAGTGCGAACGGATGCGTGCGGGTCGCTGTTCAGGCCGCAACGCTTAGCGAGGTTAATTTTTTATGTCCCTTGCTGTCAGGATGAGCAACATTGGAGCCACTATGCGTAGCCACATACGCTACACCAAGCGAGAGGCCACAAGGACAGGTATTGTTTGCATATGCACTTCGCCGCAGAGGGCAGAGAAGTTCCGATCAATGCAGACGCAGGTAAAGCTTGTTTAACAACGTTTAGAAGGTGTAGATGCCTATAAATGGCTCCGACTACTCCTTTTCACATAGAAACAATATATGCTAATGCAGACACGAGGCTGTACAGAACAAACGACGAGCTACAGAAATCATAATAAAAAAGTAGCTTGAAAACCAGCAAATATAAAAAGTCAAGCCATGCTATAATGAAGTCAAGCCAGGTTAAGAAATACATACGAGATTACATCTCAGAAAGACACGTGAAGACATGCTCTTTATTTGTATAGAAACGCGATTAGTCCGGTTCCAGATGGGCCCATAAAGTCAGGCAGAGAAGAGAACATGGGTAAGTTTACATAAAGCACATATACTCGACTTCCAACGGCGACGCACACCACTATTTTCAAAAAATGTTGCTCGCTCCAGCAAATATATGAAAAGCCACCAGCGCCCAGTGCTTGCAATTTGACTGTCGGCCATGGACCTAAGATATATGAGGCCTGTTTAATGGCGCATTAGATCACGTTCCACGACGCTTTTCAGAATCGTTGAAGCATACGCATTTGAGCACCTTGGTTCATGACTTGAGCGGGAACAGTGCAAAATAATAGGCCGCGAAACAGGACCTATCTGTCTCTTTCTCACTCCTGCTATTTTGCGCTGTTTCCCCTCAAGTCACAATTTTTATAGCCCGTATTCAAGTAGAAGGCACAGGAGGCATTCTCATTCAAGTAACATTTCGGACTGTCACCACAAAGTGTGAGTGGCCTCTCACAGGCAGTATTCGCCCTTATTCGATTTGATATTTGAGGCCTATTTTATCCCGTACCTTATGTTTGGGTCTATTCGAATATGGCCATTATTACAGCGCTTTTTAATACTCGAGCCTGAGAAGCCCGTTTACTTGCACTACGCCTTCAATTTTAATTGCCGTAGCACAGTCGAATTTAATCTACCATAGTGAAATATGGGGTCAACCGCCGAATCAAGTGGCTCTGCGAAGAGAGAGAGAGAGAGACAGAAAGGGAAAGAAAGACAAGGAGGTTAGCCAGTGAAAAATACCGGCTTGCTACCCTGTACTGGGGAAAGGGGTAAAGGGAATGAAAGGTGATAGAAGAAACAAGAAAATTAAGAAAAATTAATAAAAAATAAACTAAAATAAATAAATAAAATAAAATGAAATTCGCGCAATAAGGTGACCCTACGCGCTACAACCTTCAAAGCCGGTCGCACAATTCACAAGCCCTTAAGAACTTCAGCAGAGCCCTTAAGGACTTGAGTGCCGAAGCCCGTCTAGACCAGTGTCCTAAAACTTTTTCCTCTGTGAAGGGGCGATTGTCCAGTTTTTCAAGCGCAGTCGCGAGCGCTTTTCTTGCCACATTGTAGCGGGGACAGTCACTGAGGAGGTGCTTGATTGTCTCCTCGCAGCCACAGTTGTTGCAAGCAGGGCTGTCGGCCATTCCAATGCGGAAGGAATAGGCGTTCGTGAATGCCACGCCGAGCCACAGGCGGCACAGAAGTGTTGCTTCCGCTCGTGGTAACCCTGGTGGAAGACGGAGTTGCTGACGTGGATCCAATCTGTGGAGGCGTGCGTTGCTGAAGTCACTGGTGTTCCACAGAGTCTGCGTAAGCTCGCGTGCGAGGAAACGAAGTTTTGTGGCTGCGTCTGTTCTCGACAGTGGTATCGATACAATAGGAGCACCATCGTGGGCCGATCGGGCAGCGTCATCCGCACTGTGATTTCTCGAAATTCCGCAGTGACCCGGTATCCACTGGTAGATGATGTTGTGCCCCTTGTCGGTTGCGTGATGGTGAAGTAGTCGGATGTCTGCGACTAATTGTGCGTTAGGTCCGTGAGTGAAAGGGGACAGCTGGCCCTGGAGAGCTGCCTTCGAGTCACAAAAGATGGACCATGACTATGATGATTTGGGACCAATAAATTCCAGAGCAGCACGAATAGCTGCGAGTTCTGCAGCCGTCGATGATGTAATGTGAGACGTCTTGAATTGGATGGTGACAGATTTCACGGGAATTACCACTGCTCCGGCTGAACTTTTGGAGGAGACAGAACCGTCCGTGTAAACGTGGGTGCGTTCTCTGTGCTTTTCATGCATGAATGAAAGCACGGTTTGTTTGAGGGCGAATGACATCTCCGTTTTCTTTTCGATGCCGGGAATTACAAGAAGGGCTTGGATTGGATGCAGGCACCACAGAGGTAGAGATGGTCGTGCTGCAGGCGTGAAGTTCGATGGTAAAGTTCCATTGCTGGCGGCAATAATCCTGCTAAACGTTGAACGAGGTCGAGTGGCAGGAAGGGAGGCGAGATGATGCGATGGAAGTCGGGCGAAGTGCCTGATGTGCATCCTTAAAGCGTCGACTTGAATGTACGTATTGATGGGGTCATCATGCGCGATGGCTATTGTTGCTGCCGTGGATGCACACCTGGGAAGGCCAAGACATATTCTCAGAGCTTGAGCTTGCACAGACTGGAGGGCACGGAGGTTGGTCTTACCGGTCCCACTCAGTACAGGTAAGCTATAGCGTAGGACACCCAAGAAGAGTGCGTTATAGAGCTGGAGCATCGCCCTCACAGATGCACCCCATGACTTTCCCGCGAGAAAACTGAGAACATGGGTTACCATGGCCAGCTTCTTTTTTAGGTAGCAGATATGAGGACTCCAGGAGAGGTCTCGATCGATTGTCACACCTTGAAAACGGTGCGTCTTCTCGTAGATGATTGGCTGTCCATTAATTTTGACAACATACGGTCTCATTGCTTTGCGCGTGAAAGCGACCATAGAGCACTTCTCTGATGACACCTCCAGACCTCGTACTCGAAGATAACCTGATGTAACTGTGGCCGCTTTTTGGAGTCTGGCGTGCACCTGGGGACGCGTAACTCCTGATGACCAAATGCATATAATGTCCGCATAGATCGACACATGGACGGATTGCGGAAGGGAATGAACCAGGTCGATGAGCACTAGATTAAATAGAGTGGGACTCAAGACTCCACCTTGCGGTACGCCACGGTAGGTGTTGTGCTGCGATGTCACACCGTCCTCTGTTTGCGTAAAGAATGACCTGTCCTTCAAATACCTGTGTATCCATCGAAAAACAAGGCCACCCAGGCCAACATCGCCCAAAGCGTCCAGGATGGCTCGATGAGTTATGTTGTCATAAGCGCCTTTAACGTCCAGGAACATCGCCGCTGACAGTCTCTTTCGGGTTTTTTCGTGCTGAACCGACGAGACAAGATCTATGACGTTGTCTATTGAAGAACGTCCGCGTCGGAAGCCTGCCATAGCGTCAGGGTATATCTCGTACCGCTCTAGGTACCACTCCAGACGTGTCAGCACCATCCTCTCCATCACCTTTCCTAGACAACTGGCCAGAGCAATGGGACGATAAGACGCCACGTCTAGAGGTGATTTGCCTGGTTTTAGCAGAGGCACAAGGCGGCTGGACTTCCATGCAGCAGGAACCACTCCTTCACGCCACGAATTTGTGCATGTATATGCAGAGGAGCTCCGGAACCGGCTGGCCAGTGGGGCCAGTCGCCCTCACAGATTCTAAACCAATAGGAACCGGGCGCGGGATGAATTTGGACCGGTGGCGCCTTCATGCGGCTGCGCCGCGAATGTAATGGCATGTGGCGGCCGGGCCGCGCGCAGCAGGCGCTGCCGTGAAACTAAGTCTGATCAAACATGTTGCGTTTTTGGGTGCACCAACAGAGACTGAACCATGACTGAAGCTGGTTAGGCCCTTCAATTCAATCGTTGTTTATCGCGGCATCGCGTTTTTCAGGCGGAAAGTCTGTATATGTGTGGTTTGTAGGCAACAGCGCGTATACAGTGCTCAGCAGTTGAAACGCGATACCCGATTCGCATGGTCGCCAGCGCTTTTTGCACTGACTGCAAGCATTGGGGACACCAAACTTATGCATTGTGGTGTAGAGTGAAAGCAAAAACCTTCGTAACACATTATGGCTGCATTTGGTCCCACGGCGCTCACTTGTGGCGCGAAAAGAAAAAAAAAAAACGGCGGCAGCCGCGCGCTGCCCACGCTTCAATCGCTGGGCACTGTACATTTCCGATGCTGATTTGTTATGGTCTATAGTTGTTATAACGTTAATAAAAGAGCCATTCCTACGCAAGAGCTTCGTGTCCCACTTGCCTGTCTTGGCCTCCGCAGTTATAACGGCTTCTGAGTTTGGGCACCGAAGGCGAACACTCAGATTTGTAGTCATTTTGCCGTCTTATCAGTGTATCAGTCTTCCTTTTAATGTACATTTTCAATCCTAGCAATTCCCAACTCTGGTTGCGTCAGGCACATGACTGTGCTGTGCATCGATGGCGAACGCCAACGCAGTGGCGTGCACTCGCCGCCACCGACCGCACTTAGCTATATAAAATGGGCCGTGACTGAAGATTGCGCTAGTTTAAAGCAATTAAGAATGGGGAAGCATTGCAAACATAAAAGAACTACAACGTACAGAGAACGGTAACTTACTGACATATGTGCGATCGGCAAATCAGCTCAAGAAACAGAATAAGGAAGACCTATGTCTCCTTTCTTTTTTTTCTGTCCATAATTTTTGTGTTCTTCACCTATTCACATGATTAAATACGCGAGAATGTTAACGCGCACAGCAAAATAACATCGGGAATATAACTGCTGGAGCTCCACTTCTTAGCTTGCCGTGGTGAGCTCCGTTCGCGTGGTGCATTTGCATCGCAATTTGTGCTCGTTTTCTGCCTTGTATACTACCTGATGCCAAGAATGTGATCTGCCTCGTACAAGTGACGACCTTTCTCAAAAGCAGACACACGAAAATGCGTTTTCCGCTGCGCCAACCCATAAAACCCGCATTGTCAAATCAGTGGGAGCACCGAGCGCCTTCGTCCCGTCGTCTGCTTCACATGCCATTGCCATAGAATAAAGAACCAACTTTAGAGAAGGGAAACTGTAGCTTCCACAGTGGTACGAAAATAAGAAGCGGCAGCGCATGGAACTTACATAGGCATAAGACAGATGGCGCTGCTCAAACAGGAAGCGGAAATGTAGTTTTTTTAGAAAAATTCAATATGGCCGCTTTTTACCGGTCGCGTACGCTGGTACGCGCCGCGCTCACCCGGTTGGCGTTGCGGCACGCCTTGTTGCCTTGGCTGCCGCGTAGTTTTCACGTTCTAATTGCCAGGAGACCAAAGAGCCTCTACTGACGCCCATAAAAACAAGCCACAAGTGAGTGAACGGAACGTGCGACTTTATTGGCAGAAGACAAGCAGTGCACCGTCTCGTACAAGAGCAGAAATAAAAATTGCATGTCGAGATGCGCTGGAATCGTTAACGCGAGCTCCCAAACGGCTCACTTTCGTCGTCGCACATGGCGGTCTGGTAACGAGTGACGACCAGCAGTGCAAGCAGATTGGACAGTGTCCCATCTGTTGGCACCGACAGTCGCCGTTGAACATGAGCAACTTGCATTGCGAAGCAATCGGGTGACGCAGGCATCTGCTGCCGCAGCCAACACAGCGACATGGACTACCCGGAAATTTAAAGTTACCTCTGTTCGAACCTGCACGTTTCTTTTTTTATTTCGGGGGCTGCGAATGTGTAGGTCACACTTGGTGCCCCTTTATCTTTCAATATGGACATGGTCGGTTTCGCGGGCATCACCTTCGGCAGCCTTTTTGCGGGCCTTTCAACTTCACACACATTGGACCATGTAAGCATGTATGCCGGTCTAGGATTGCCGCAAAAAACACACGAGACGAAGAAAGAGATAACACGAAGCTGTGCTGACAACTATTTATTTAATGAAACGAACGCCGAACTTATATAGATCAGACACACGTGTGCACCCGAAAAGCAACGAGAAATCCAATAAAAACACAGAGCGACTTTCAACAGGGTTGCGATACAAATGCTAGGATAAAAATTTGTAGACTACCGAGGCACCTAACACGTGTGTATCACGTAGAAAAATAAAAAGTTGTCGCAGTTTCACCTGAAAGGCGAAGCATCAATTGCGATAGCAAATTTGTAGAGAGCTATACGGAGCACTGATAGTAGCTTTATCAGGTGTATAACCTTGGACATGCAGCAGCACCGGCAACACGCAGAACTGTTGTCGACGCCGTCGGCGTTTTGCCCGCGTTCGCTCAAAATGCGTGCGGCGTTGGTGACTGTTGCCGGAGCCTCTGATATAAATAGGCACTTGGTGCCGCAGCTAAACGTCGCCTCCCTTCCCTCCCCCCCCCTCCCCACGGCCTTTTGCGCGTCGGAAGAAGGCACGTTTGCTCTACATATATGGTGATTGTAGAGGAGGAAAGAGACGCCTACTTCTGCAGCCCTTAAGGAGCACAGAGCAGAACGCGCGTTTGTTCTCCGCCGTGCGTTCACTCCCCGTGAAAGCGCGCGTCCCTCGCGCCCTTTCACTCGCACATACAGCGTTCGGCGCGCGGCGACGATTTCATCTCCATTGACGTCATACGGAACCTCACGGCGACGGCGACGGCGACGCCGACGGCAGAAATCTGCTTTTGAGTGTCCATATAATTGCTATCGCAATAAAAAGTTCCTTCTGGGTAACAGCAACTGACTGAAAACTAACGTAATCACCATCCTTAAAGTGTCGCATGGCTATTGCCTCTACAACCTATCTTTTCAGCTGGCCATTTTTTCTGCCGATAATCTGCTGTTACTCAGAAAGAACTTTTGTTTCTTTCCACGTGATACACACGTGTTAAGTGCCTCACTAGTCTACCAGCGTGTATCTTAGCATTTGTATCGCACCCCTCTTGAAGGACGCTCTGCGTTATTATTGGTTTTCTCGTTGCTTTTTGGGTGCACACGTGTGTCTGATGTATATAAGCTTGGCGTTCGCTTCATTAAATAAACAGTTGTCAGTACCGCTTCGTGTTGTCTCTTTCTTTGTCTCGTGTGTTATTTGCGGTAACTTCCCAAATCATGAATCACCAACTGGCCTACATCTATTATCTTCTAAATGATGGTCACGCCAAATCGTGGCCGAGGAAGGCCACATGCATAATTTGCCCATGGTTGCAGCAGGAAAGGACAGAATGGGGAGCACCAATCACAAAGCATGTAAATTAGAAGTCTATGTTATTGTGCGGACTGCAGGAGCGAATGCTTACCACGAGAGACTGCTTCCCAATGCAGCAGACCAGGCCGCCACGTCCGAGAAACGTAACACAGCAACCATAACCAAGTCAGATAACAGTGAAATGAGACTGCAGTCAATGACCGGATAAGGTCCACACAATACAATATACATTGGTGAAGATCCATATGGCAACAGTGAGCATTCACGTACATGGGTCACTTACGGCGCATTCAGCTGTCCGACTACAGGCATAGCGCTCGCCTCCAACACACATGGTGGTCTGGTAATGAGCGACAACAAGCAGCGCGAACAGATTGGGCGGCATGTCAGGCCTATTTGCACCGACAGTCACTATTGAATATTAGCAACTTGCATTGTGAAGCAATCAGGTGATGCAGGCATCTACTGCCCCAGTCAACACAGCAACATGGACTACCCAGCATTTTAGCATTAACTACTTTCCAGCCTGCACGTTTCTTTTCTTTGGAGGGCCGCTAATGTATGGCTCACACTTGGTGCCCAAATTTGTCTCACTATGGACAAGTCGGTTTCGTGGGCATCACCTTCGGCAGTCACTTTTGCGGGCCATTCCACCTAGGTGGCTATCAACTTCATACACCTCAGATCATGTAAGCACGTATGCTGGTCTATGCTCATGCCAAATTACAGCTGACGAAGGCCACAAGCAAAATTTGCACATGGCTACAGCAGGAAAGGACAGAACGGGGAGCACCAATCATGGTGCGTGTAAATTGGGAGTCTATGTTGCTGTGCGGACTGCAGGAACAGGTGCTTATCTCAATCGACTGCTTCCCAATGCAACTTACCAGGTCCTCACATCCGAGAAACGTAACACGTAGTACAAGGTACACTGAAGGTTATCGAACAAGGCAAGGCTACACCCAGGCAAGGCTAGACAAGGAGGGCTACACCCAGGCTATTGACCAAGAGCAATGCTGAATGAGACTTAAATTAAATATGGCAATCAGAAAGCTTGTGTTCATGAAAGAAGCCACTTGGCTCTACAAGCACTGAAGGCCAAAAACATTAAGAAAAGTCAAATGCTACATAGCACACGGTGCAACGGTTAATGCAAGACGCATGCCGATGCTGCATCGGCTATTTCTGGAGCGGAATTGTACATGGCAGCATACACTAAAAAATATTGCTACATATATGGTATGCTACTAGACAGTGAATGGTATAAGGTATGAGCACAGAATCGGTTGACCTTCATGTTTGGATGAGGAAGAAGAATTATCCCTAGCAAGAGTGGGGAATGAAAAAGCTTGCATTTATAAAGAAATGTTTACTCGGCATAAATGAGATTTGACATGACCAGGAAGCTGATTAAGAAAGGGCAAACTGATGGAACTCTTTTGGCCAGCGTCGTCCGTGCTTGTTGAATGGTTGCAGGTGCATCTCCACATGAAGAATTTCTAGAAAGTCTTTGCTGAGGTACCTCGATGACTCGGCCAATATCCGTGCTGGTGGAATGATGGCTAAGGCTCTTTTCAGTCTTGACACAGTCCTCCGTAGACTTGATATCTCATCCAAATACTTCTGCATCCGCTTCTTTGTTTGTGGTGTAAAATCCTTGTAAATTCGGCTCCAGCCCCTTCCTGTCAGGGTAGATGGGGGGCTCCTGTGATGAGGACCGTGGTGTGCTTGGTGCAGATTCTGTTGGGGCCGAACAGTAACACATGAGATACAGCACAGATTAGCGAAACTCGTGTAGGGCTTTCTTTTATGTTTGAACCAATTATGCTGAACTGTAAATGTGGAAAGACATTCATATCATCTGCTACAAACAAATGACATGTATCTCAAGACTAGTGAGCCAATACAGTATATATCAAGCATATTTATTTCTGAACTTGGCGTTGTTTACCTTGTAGTAACAGCCAAAGTCCACACAATTGCCTTGTTGTAGCAGGAAGTAGCTTGTCCTTGGTGTATAGAGTGCTGCTTTACACTGGTGCCATCCTCTTTACTGCATGTCTGGAACAGAAATTTTGATTGCATCTGAAATTGAAAAAGCACAATTTTGCAATATGAAATGCAAGAAGGTGTGACATATATATTGTAACGGTTTTAGACTGCAGAACACATGGAACTGTACACTTTGTTCTAGGGTGCTTAAGCAACATGTTTAATAAATGAATATTGCTACCTGCCTAACTACAATGCGTGTCAACAGCTTAAGTATTAGGATCACAAATGAGAGCATTTGTGCGCTCATTTATACACCAGAAGTTATCACGCTGCTGGTTCCACAAGCAAATGCAAGACAAACATGAAGCTATTAGAACTTCTGCATTCCTTTTCTGCACGAACGTGATGCACCCCTTTATTACTGCAAAAATAAATGCCCCAAGGTAAATCAAACGGAACAGCAAGAACACTTGGAAGCAACAAGTACGAAATATGGGTAAATTATCATGCGTGCAACTCTTTACTACATTAAATTCAGTACTTTCACTTATATTTACCAAATAGGGTTATCCGGCTTTGTGGACAAAAGCAGTTGCCGGCGGAATCGAATATATATATATATATATATATATATATATATATATAGGAAAATCAGAAGCACAACTTCGCGGTTATCTTAGGTTTATTATTTACCCAACAGTTTCGGTCGGTGGACCGACCTTTTTCAAAGGAAAAAGGTCGGTCCACCGACCGAAACTGTTGGATAGATAATAAACCTAAGATAACTGCGAAGTTGTGCTTCTGATTTTCCTTCATACGTTTGGCCCATTGAAAAATCCAGTTACTACTTTATATATATATATATATATATATATATATATATATATATATATATATATATATATATATTGATAAGGCTACTCAGTCGCCTACGGCCACGGATACAACGAGATGAAAAATGTGATGGGCGTTCCGATATCGCTGTTGTTTTTTCGTCATTGTGTTTGCATAACGATGGCCGCGCAACTAAACATCATTTCGGAAAGAGCAACGGAGGGTCCTGACTGCCCATATGTAATGCAGGATCTAGTTCGTTAACTTGTCTCCGCCTGTAAGTTAACGAGACGAATATTACATAACGATTCAAGAAGCAGCGATGTTAAACGACGTACCTGTATTGCCGTCCTCAGTCGCAGCAGAATCCGGCTCCCGTTTCGATGCAGACTTGTTCCGCATGGCTCACGACCGAAACCTAGCTTTCGGGCTTACATTTCTCGCAAACCCGTCACTTCACCCCAAGTTAAATAACGCGAGGTGTCGAAGTGCGATAAACTGGTTTTAACACAAAATAAGCAACCAGCATAACTGTACGAACCAATGAATCCGTGCTTGCCGTGTTCGCGAAAAATACCGGTAAAAATTTTAAATCCAGGCCAGAGGTCACGTGGGAGATCGGTGATGATGAACGTTATTTTGCGTTTATAATGGCAAAAAATAAACAGTGGATACTCAACAGTACAATCTCTAATTAAGAATAATAATTTTGTACTCTATGTCAAGTACTAAAAACGCTTCGATGAGCGCGGGAGAAAGTTTGTAGGTTAAAATTGAGCTTATTACGGGCCCTCTAGCGGGAGCTACTGAACTCACTTAGGCATATTTTCGAGGGGATGTACTATGCTTGTTTTGTTAGCAGCGATTTTTTCGCCCTCTGTGGCCATTTGGTGAACTCACGAGTTTCTGGGGCCTGCCATTGCTCTTACAGTTGTCGTTCGCGGCGCTGTTCGCCAGCGTATTGCCGGCGCGCCGCGGGCGCCTTACGACGGCCGCCCGGTGCCTATGGGGGCATGCCCCACACTTAAAGTTGTATAGGCTCGTATAGAAGTACACAGCCTGCACCGACGCAAGATTACAACCAGGCTGCCCGCAATCCTCCCTCCCGCAAGTTTCTATCAATGGACTAAGCCAAGCGCGCAGCCACAGTACGCGCACAAAAAAGAGAGACAGAATACCGAACTTTCTCCTGCTAACTTGTGCCTCTGGGAGACATCGTTGTCTTTTTAACTTGCGCTCCCAGACAAAGTTCTCCGACCCTTTCCCATTGCTCCCCAGATGGTCAACAAAAATTTGATAATTTACAATTTAATATTCATAATAAGCGGGTATGCTTAATATAAATAAAACACTGTGAACAACAAACTTCGTCTACTTTAATGTGACAAAGTGCCTTTCTTGCGCAAAAATTTTTCACCCAAACGAACATGACTTCGACACACAGTTAGCTTTATTTCTTCACGATATTCATTAAAAAAGTGGTTGCAGTATTCCAATTGGTGCCCCATTAAAAGACTTCATAAACGCGCTTTACAAATCACCGCTATATCGTCTTTTTCCTATCATACATAAATAATCATCCTCTCATATTTAACTCGATCCAGGGTTTTCTAACAAACCGCCAGCAGTTCATGGACGCTAACCACGTATCCGCAGTTTTCTTTGTTCTGTCTGGTGACCGGAGGACACTGTTCGTGACCGCTCCGATTTTTTATCTTGATTGATGGCCTACCACTTTTCGTAAACCTGTCACCTCTAAAATCCGTATGTTGCCTATTGTTGTTTTCCATACTGCACTGTAAATAATCACTGTAAGTTGTTGTTCCTCGCTCTAGGATGATATCTTTCACATCCAAGATGGGTGTACTCATGTCCCACTAGCAAGATTTTTCACATTTCATTATATTATACACGGAACTATACACGCCTTGCCTACAATAAAAAACATGAATTATATTCTGTTGTCATATGTTCTGATTATGACTCACGCAGTAGCGGGCGACTCTGGATGACTTAGGGCAACGTGTTTTCTTTTTTTTATTCTGCAATTTTAAGTGACAAAACCAAGACACCTACACGTGTGCATTGTTGTCGCTCGACGCAAGACGCGCCTTTATTTCTCGTAACTTTCTTCAACAAATACCCGCCGTGGTTGCTCCGTGGCTATGGTGTTTTGCTGCTGAGCACGAGGTCGCGGGATCTAATCCCGGCCACGGCGGCCGCATTCCGATGGGGGCGAAATTCGAAAACAACCGTGTACTTAGATTTAGGTGCACGTTAAAGAATTCCAGGTGGTCCAAATTTCCGGAGTCCCCCACTATGGCGTGCCTCATAATCAGATCGTGGTTTTGGCACGTAAAACCCCAGAATTTAACTTTCTCCAATGTTGTCGCTAATTCTATCTGTCGTCTACGTTGTTGCCGAACCTTGTCTAATCAGATTACATGCACAACGCGAGTAGTGTTTACATTCTAGAGTGCACGCGAGCGCTAGCGATTACGCTCGAATGTTCAATGAGTCCTGTATAAAATAGCCGATGCGTCTGATCCATGTAGATCAGGTTTCGATGATCCCCACGTGTGCTCGCCGCCACTATCGGTGTGCTTCGAGTGTACCCTGCTTTCGTAGGCCCACGTTCGCCCAATAAACAGTTTCGTGACGATTTTGCAGCAGCGGCATCACTGGAAGGCGTCCGCATAATCTTCTGTTATCCTGTTCTACAAGCCTCCGTACATTGCGTGGCACCACGGCTGCTGCGTGCACGCATTCTCTGTGGTCCGGGATCTTTAACTGCAGTCATTGCAAGGGAGCGGACACAGCACACCTCTGTTGAAGCAGCGCCACCAACGTGACGTCATAGTGCCGGACTACAAAAAATTACTCCATTTCCCGCTAAAGAGAACCATGTGTGGATGAGAAGCAGCGGGGAGATGGTTAGCTTGAGCGGGAGATGGTTTCGCTGCAGCGGCCTGAGCGCTCATCGCTGCGCTGCACGGGAGAGAGAATGAGGCGCGCGCCCTCTGTCATTTTCAAACCGCGGAACTACCGTGGCGCCCCCAGCGGAGTATGCAGCTGTCGCACCCCCTGTCGTGCGCGTCGCTCCGGATTCCTAGAGGAGAGAAAGGGGGGAGCTAAGGAGAGGAGAGAGAGGGGGAGGGGACGCAAGCGCTGTGAGGGTGTGGGACGCCGCGGGACGGAGGGACGGACAAATCCCCCCCCCCCCCATAAGCTGTTTCGCATCTAAAACCCCGTCATCGACAAGCGTGGCCTCCATTTGGCAGCACCGGCAGCGCTGGAAGGCATCCGCCTAATCTTCTGTTATCCTGTTCTGCAGGTCAGTCTCGGAAGACATTTTTGTACGTTGCTATTTTTCACGTAACGCTGTTGCTGCTGCCTCAGTGTTTTACTTGCTACGTGATTTCATTGCCATTTTTATTTCTTACTTATATCGACTATTTATATACTATGTCAAAAACAACGGGGGCATCGCGAAGAGATAACCGCAGTAAGAATCGTGACTCCCGGACAGTAATCCGGGAGCTAAAAGATGGAATGGGGTCATAAACTTGCAGTTTGAACAATTCAAACGTGACCTTCAGTCTGTTCGCGCAGAAAATAGAGTTGAAGAAAGAAGACAAATTTCTGCGAAACACGTGCCTAGAGCTCGAAAATCGCATCAAGGATATAAACAGACTGACTCAGTGTGACCAATACTCGCGTCGGTTCAACCTGAAAATCAAAGGGGTAGTGCAAAACAAAAAAGAGGACGTTGTTGCATTCATGTCTAAGTTGGGTGACGCTTTGTCAGAGCCTATATCACCCTCTGTTATTGGAGCGTGCCATCGTGTCCCTACACGCATGCAGTGAAAGCCAAAACAACATAATTGTTCAACTAATGAATCGCTAAAAAGTAGGACCGTGTCCTTGAAAAGGCGAAGAAAAAACGCATAAAGGTGCATTCACACGACCGAACGGAGGAGGAATTTTCGCAGCGGATGGCGTATCACGTGACGCGAGCGTCATGAAAACGTGCCGCCCTCGCCTAGTCCGGCTCCGCTCGCGGTCCGGATTGAAAATGCTCGCCGGTATTTCCATCCGTCCGTTTGGCGGTCGTCTGACGTCAATTTAGCGTAGTCAGCGTCAAATCTGTCAACATTGGACAGATTGGTGTGGCTACGATGGCGTGTTCTAGGCTTGAAGCCACGTGTGTTGTTGTTGTGCAGCAGTGACCGCACGTGCTTTGGCTCTGGTGCAGCGAGAAAGGCGAGTCATGGTTGCGCGCGCATTTCTATTTACTGAGACCGCGCAGCCTGCGTGACCTCAACATGAGTGAGGTGCACAAGAAAACGCAAAGTGACGAGTCACTTTTTGACTCTGGTTGAGGGATTCACAGTGCTGTGGAATATAGAGCACGCCGAGTATGCAAACGTGCAGCTGCTAATAAGCGTTGGAGTCGAGAGTAAGCACGCGGATTCCGCAAACAGCGCTCCGGCTGTTGGAATGCGACCTAACTCGGCTGCGCCGGATTCAAGTGATCACGTGACTGTTTGGCCCGCGGAGGAGGCGGGATTTTGCCCTCGCGTGTGTATCCACCTTAAGCAATAGTTGCCTAGCCATGCTCGGCACGGATGGTGAAGCTGCGGACAGCGGTTCTAACAGGCAAGGCAAACCTACAGATAGCATTACAATATTTTTCAGTGAGCATCTATGTCCCAGTTTGAAGCGACTACTTTCTGCGGTCGTATCTAGAAAACGCCAGTCCCAGTGGCGCTTTGTCTGGACGCGGAATGGTCGAATATTTGCACGTAAGGCTGACGGCACAAACGCCGTTCAAATATCTTCTGACGAAGACCTCCCTAAAATTTCTTGAACTCCACTTTTTTTCTTAAGGAATACTAGGTAGTTCTTTTTCTAACAACATGCTTTACCACGAATTCATCAAGCCTGAATGTATCAAGATCTGCCGCCAATACGCGCAATACACTGTTACAGTGCTACACTTAAATGCGCGTTCACTAAACAGGAAACACGACGAATTCTCGTTATTGTTTGACAGTTTTCATTTTAGATTCAGTGTAATTATGGTGAATGAGACATGGTGCAATGCACTTAACAGTGCACCCACATTAAGTTACTACTGACAACATTCACTCAACAGAACACATCGACACGGTGGAGGAGTGGCCATATACGAGGTGCTACCCAAAAGTTCCAGGAATTCAGTCTCCGCACCTGTCTCCTTCAAAGTAGTCCCCTTGAGCATGTATACACCGATCCCAGCGTTTCTGCCACGATTCCATGCATTCGTGGAACTCTCCAGGCGACAGTGTGTTGAGGACGGCCTGCGATTCCAACAGGACCTCAACAGTGTGAAACCGACGTCCTTTCAGCCTCAACTTCAACTTTGGGAACAAGAAAAAGTCACGAGAGTTGAGGTCAGGTGAATAGGGTGGGTGTGGAAGTACTGTGATTTGTTTGGAAGTCAGGAACATTCCAACAACAAGTGATGTGCGAGCGGGCGCGTTGTCGTGATGAAGAAGCCAGTTGTTGAACTTCCACTTCTCCGGACGTTTGCGACGAATGCTCTCTCTAAAGAGCCTCAAAACGTCACAGTAAAGCTCGCTACTCATGGTTTGTCCAGTAGGTACGAATTACTTGTGGACAATTCCATGTAGGTAAAAAAAAGAATGACCATGGACTTCACATTGCCACGAACTTGACGTGCCTTTTTCGGCTGCGTGGCATTTGGTGACTTCCAAGCGAGGACTGCTGTTTGCTTTCATGATCGTAGCAATAAATCCATGTCTTATCCCCGGTTATTACAGTCAAGAGGAATGTGGAATTGTCTGTGACTTGTTGCTTCAGTCCCCTACTGGCAGAAACACGGTGCAGCTTCTGTTCGTCACTGAGCAGCCTTGGCACGAATTTTGAAGAAATGCGCCTCATGTTCATAACATCCCACAAAATTTGGTGAAGTGTGCGGTACGATTGTATCCTACAATGTCACAGACATCCTTTATAGTTAGCCTGCGATTTCCATGGATAGCCTTACGAACTTCCGCTATCGTTTCCGGGGTTGTGCTCGTTGACGGGCGTCCGGAACGTTAATCGTCGCCAACACGCATTCGACCCTCTTTGAAGCGTTTATGCCTAAAACCGTCCTACTTTGGCTCATGGCGTCGGCTCCAAAAGCGTCCTCTTGCATACGATGGGTTTCTGACGCAGTTTTGCTAAGTTTAAAACAAAACTTGATGCAGATCATTTGGTCCTTGAAGTCTGCCATATTGATTGCTAAGAAATGCGCGAAATCAGTGAAGCATTGCGTTGCAAAACACATCGCAAAACAACGCTTCTTAGATGTAAGTCGTTCAGCACATGGATCCGCAAGGCATGCTGCTAGCTATATCTAGCGGCGGAAATCGGTACCACACTCAATTTGCCCGTGCTTTTCAACTTCCCGGAACTTTTGTATGTTTGCGATACAGAGAGTTGCACGACATTAAGCGAATTCACCGTACTGGCATCAAATTATAAGCCTCTCAGCTAGCAAGGCGGTGGTGCTATTTTTTCTGTAATTTATCGCCACCAATCGGCAAATATCGCCAATTGTTGAGGTTTTAGGATGTACTTTTGGAATATGCGTCTTTTAACAGGTGCCGCCTCGTTATTGGAGGCGATTTCAACATTAACATTTCTCCAGAAAACAAATCCTTGGATGATGTCTTAAATAAAATAGCTTCGTGCGGTTTCTTTAATATCATTACTACGCCCAGCCGAGTATCACCAACAAGTTATACTATTTTGGACCTTTTAAGCAGTAACATAGTTACGCGCGTCATCTCTGCGGGTACAATCAGCAGCGATATAAGTGATCACTGCCCTATATTCATGGCCTTCGTAAGTTCTGCAAAAGGAAAGAAAACTGCTTGCAGCCCAAAGTTTGTCAACCAGGCTATAACTCAGTCATCACTGAATATATTTCGATCCAAAATTGAAGATACTGACTGGGAGCCTGTTTTCGGCAAAACGATTGTAGAAGCCGCGTACAGTGCGTTCATAAAGCTCTTCAGTGACCATTACAGCAGGTACTTTCCGATGAAATCAGTTAAGGCGGGAAAGCGCACACGGAAGCCTCGGATTAATCCGGACCTGAAGCGTATGATCACAGAAAAGCATAAACTTCATGATTCCTTTTGAGAACGCGTGACGCCAATACTTTGGCGCCCTTTAAAAAGCTACGGAACCCTTTAAATGCTTTACTGAAGAAACCTATGAAGGAATACTTTGAGAAGCTTTCCTAAACAGGATCGAATTGCCCACCTGATCGTATGTGGAAAATAATTAATTCCGTACTGGTAACAACTACAGTGGCCAAGGAAATACACGAAATTGTCAATAATAACAAATCACTGTCAGGGACGGCTCTATCAGAACATTTCAGCGAATATTATGCGTCAGCAACAATCAGTCATGGACCTCCTACATGCATGTTGAACGAAAGGTTCGGGAAACGGCATTTTTTTCAACCCACAGTTTGTTCCGAGGTATATAAAAACGTCACTGCATAAAAAAAATAGTAAAGCCACTGACATCCATAATATCCAGAAAACACCCGTAAAATATGTGATCGACATTATCTGCCCGTGCTTTGCGATTAGTTCAGGGACGTTTTCTAATAAAATGAAATGAGCCGAAGTGTCTCTTATATTCCAAGGCAGGGAAAGAAACAACGTTGGAGACTACAGGGCGATATCCATTTTGCCTATATTTTCCGAGGGACTTGAAAAGATAATTATATGTCGAATACATAGTTTTCTTTTTAAGCATGAAATTATGTCTCAATGCCAGCACGGTTTCACAAGGGCAGGTGGACTGAGTCTGCGCTCCAGGTACAAAAAGAAATCATTCTCAAAAACATTGAAGTGGGAAAGTTAACTCTTAGAATCTTCATTGATTGCAGCAAAGCATTTGACTCACTCTATCATGACACACATTTTAAAAAAAACTAGAACAATATGGCATACAAAGTGTCGTTCACTCACTTTTGCAGTCGTATCTCTCCGATCGACAGTAGTGCGTAGTTATAAACGGTTCTACGTCATCCTTTCGACTATTACTGAGTGGCGTACCCCAGGGAAGCATTTTGGGCCCCTTTTTATTTAATGTATATGTGAATGAATTACCTTGTATTGATAAGTGTACAGATTCTGTTTTATACGCAGACGACACTAGCCTCTGTTTCTTCTGATATAACGAGTCAGACTTGTTTTTACACGCCAATAATGTGCGGTGCAAAGTATTTGAGTGGTCCTTATATAACAGCCTACTAATCAATATAAAAAAATCAAAGGCCGGTGTTTTTGCTGCACAGAACAAATCTGTATGATGCGTCGATTTAAACATAGGTTCGCACTCGCTTAATGCATAGTACAGGAACCCAAAATTCTGGGCGTTGTATTTTCTGGTCACATGATGTGGAACTCGCACATGGACCTTGTTGTAAAAATTGTCTGCTGTGTTATCTGCGCTATTTAGATGCCATCATATGCCTCCTGTAATGTTCCAACTTTATTATTTCATTTTTCGGTCGCATATACGCAATTCCACCTTAGTATGGGCTACGACTACACAACGTAACATTAACAGGTTGTTATTACTCGAAAAGAAAGCTATTCGTTGTATTAACAATGTTCACTGTTTATACATCCTACAAAACAGTTATTTCAAGAAAACACAATAATTAACGTCAAAGTTCTTTACGCATACCGTCTCCTACACCAATTACAATTTGCAGCTAAAAAAACCATACAATTCCTAAAAAATGTGTCAGCCCTCGTAGAACGGACCCAGCACCCGTGTAACACGAGGATCGGAAAAATGATTGATAAGGCACCATCGAACAAATTACATTATGCAAACCCTGATCTACAACGTACCCGCGCAATTAAATCAACTACAGAAGTGCGTAACTGGAGATACGGTTCTATTGCGCACGCTATTGCGCGAAATCTTTGTTTTTGATCAATTTCGCCTGTTTGAAATTTGTAAATTACCTTTTCAGAATGTACTAATCACATGTATATTCATTTCATTTCTTGTAAGTTGCACGTGCATGCAAATTCTTTGCTGTTGCTTAACTTGCTTTTAATTATTGATCGTATTGTTGAGTTTTCACAGTGTAACAGTATAAGTATAGAGCACTTATAACGTAACCGCTTATAGTGCAGGACCGGATATAGCGCGGTCTTTTCAGACTCCCGTTAATTTCCCCATAGCACTTCATGTATACACGTATCGTTTATAGTGCAGTAGCGGGAAACGAAATACAGGTTACAGTGCGGCTGCCTGGGAGTACGGAAGTCAGCGGAGACGGCGAACGCTCCCCCCAAACGGGCGCCCCAAGGAGTGCTCGAGGAAGAAAGAGAGACGAAGTAGAGGAGAAGGGCACGTGGTGCGAACGAACAGCCAGTGAGGCTGAAACCAGAATCTTGAGCGTGAGTCGTGAAATATCAAGGCGCGCATAGCGAGCGAGGGCCACGAAACTGCCAACGCCGGCCAACGCTCGCTTCATGATAACGGCAGTAAACGCGCGAAACTTCACGGAGCGGGCGGCGCCGGCACGGCACGGTGAAGGGCGCACGCGGAGACCATGGAATGTGAGGAAGGGGGGCAGCAGGGAAGCGGATTTCGCCTCGACAACTCCACCGCTTCGGTGGCTCCCCTCACCCTCGCTCGTAGCTCCCTCACTTTCGACTGTCACCGTGCGCGCCCGCCGCCGCTACAGCCTACCCGGCACCAGCTCCCCGAAGTTTCGTTTTCTGCCGATATCGGAAACGGGCGTTGCCGGCGTGGGCAGTTTCGTTGGCCGGCCTGCGACAGCGCCGCTGCTTCCCTCTGCGCCGTAGCCGCAGCGTGCAAGGTCAACACGTGACTAGAAAGTAGAGGAAGTATAAAGGAGAAAGAAGGGTTCGCTGCCATCCTCTACGCCTGGCTACGGTAGCGTGGCTGAGACGTCGGCACGTACACGCATGTTCCGGCGCAACGCAGAATCGGTGACCTTGCCATTTGAGAGAGGGTGAAATTTCCGCCGCATTTTTTTTCTTTCTTTCTTTTTTGTTGTTCGCGCGCGACATTCAGGGATCTCTCCTAAGCTTTTATTTACTCTATGGCGGTGCCGGAGCAATGCCGGTCGGAGGCGCCACCGCGTGATTTGGTTCGAATTAACGAGATTCGACTGTAAATGGAATGCAAACGTTCTAGCCAAATTCCTCGACTGTCGCATGCGCGTGGCGGCTGGGTGCACATGTTTTGCATATGTGCGGGCCTTCAAAAATTGTTGCTTTGGTTATAGTGCGGTACCGCTTATAGCGCGGATATTCGCCACTCCGTCGACTTACGTTATAAGCGGTCTACACTGTACATGTACACGCGTTGAGCGCATTGGAATGCGGGTAAATAACACTAGCGCCAGGGGAATATACTATATAGGTGTACTTACGCCAAGGGAAGTGCATATATACCACGTGTTGCATTGATGAAGCTACTTATGAAAGCTTATAATTGTTTGTATTGCGGATGTGTGCGCTGCTGCTGTTGCCTGGTGGTGGCCATACAGCTTTCTTTCCAGGGTGGTTTTCAACACTGTACTTTGTGCATGTTGCAAATAAAACTTGACTCTCTGTTGTGCAACGGTCTGATTCTTCACCGTCACGACGACGTGACAACATGATAATGAGGCACGCCTTAGCGGGGGGAACTCCGGATAAATTTTCAGGACATGGGGTTCTTTAACGCGCACATAAATCGAAGTGCACGAGCGTTTTTCCATTTCGCCCTCATCGGAATTCCATCACCGCCAGCCCCGAGAATCGAACCCCCGACCTCGTGTTTAGCAGCGCAACGCCATAGGGACTAAGCCACCGCGGCATGTAAGCGTACAACAGCGGCCGCTATTTCATACAAGTACTAAGGCAGGCACCTCTGCAAAGACTTGCTTTGATCGAATCATGAAATCTATATGATCAATTCTGCAAACAACGCACTTGGGTATCTCCGCCCTAATCTCTTCGCGCCACCATTTTTTGCTAATTAGATGCCCATAACGCCCTCGTATACGACGAAACCTTGTAATGCATGCGCACTTTTTAGGGATGACCGTTCTTATACTTAAGCCGCAGGCAGAAACCCTCTCAGGATGACTGTCGACGATGATGCGATTAGCGTTGAAACTATGTAGCGACACACCGTATAGCCACCGCCGAAATGCATCGTGTATGAAGTGTTCACTGCAGCAGGGCTACTCTCTCGTGCTTCCTTGTGGACATGTGCCGTCTAGTGGCACTGCCGCGAATCCCGCGCGAGGCGCGCGTGTGAACATAAATTCAAAGAAGATGGTCTGGTTATATACGACGCGGTTCGGATTGTGCACACCCCAGGAAACATTTTCTTAATAATTTTGCCATTTAAGATCGGCACACACCCAGTGTCAAATACCTAGTGACGCCAGTTGGCGTCAAAGTACACATATGCCTGGTTGTACAGCGGCACATACAGGGTGTTTCATTTTAGCTGCACCAAATTTTTAAAAATTGCCTGTGGTAGACAGCACAATTATAATCCTTGATCTAAACTACTCGATGAGGCGGCCATTACTTCCACGAGAAATCAAAACGCCTAATTGAGTAATTAGCATAATTACGCTAGTTAACTTTTTAATTAATGATTTTGCGGCACATCTTTCAATCTACGAATTATAGCCGCTGAGTTCGCAAGGCGTATCCACTTGAAACGAATTCTCAGGACTGAACCAGTTTCGAGATATTAATTTTTAACGTGTCCGACGAAATGTATGGGCGTTCCAGTTAACTTTTTGAGGAAAACGCTGTTTTATGCATTAAGCACAAAGTTAACTGGAACGCCCATGCATTTCGTCGGACACTTACCGGAGACAGACAGACAGACAGACGTTGCGCATGCACAGTGGGTCCGAAGCCCATGCCAGCGCTTTGTTTCCGTGCTGGCCGCATGCCTGGTCGCCGCCGCCATTCCGCGTTCCTCCCCACCCTTTCGCCATACCCTCCTCCGCTTTCCGCCTCATGGTTGCGCTGCACCCTCCTCTGACCTTTCCTCCTCACGCCTCTTTCCTCTCGCCGATTTTTCATCGCCCGCTGCGCGCCGAGTTCTGTCACCTTTCGCTGTGCTCGTTCGCTCGGTTACGCCGGGAACGCCGACGCTCGACATAGGAACGGGCGGCTTTCACCGGCTCTTTTCGGTGAATAATTTTTCGTGTTGCGCTCACTGCGATATTTTTTTGGTGAATATATGGATCACCAGTTTTGATGACGCTGAAACATGCTGTATGAGTGCAGATACGGGTCTTTAGCACTAGTTGCACCTAATATACTGAAAAAAATAGTTTTCTAGAAGCAGTCAAGCATAGCCACATTTCACAATGTGATGTGACTGTGCAGGAATTAGGAGTGAATGCATCTGAGAACCCAGCAGAAAGGCAATTATACATAATTCGTAACACCATACAGGCACAGAGCTCCATCAAACACTACAGAAAACGATGACTAGGTATACATATATATTTTTTCATAGATACAACCCCGCGTGTCCGTGAATGAACTTGCGCAGTTGATCTACCGAAGTGGCCGCCACGCGAAGACTGCAATGATTCGGCTCTCCCGTTCCGTGTTTCCGTCTCGTTTTCCCGGACACAAATGACAATAAAAAAATTGCGACAGGCTCATGCATACCGCCAGGCGATACAACTCAGCCTGACAGATACATCACAAAGCATACAGGCTCCCAACTGAGCGGACAGTGACGTTTTAAGGTTCATTCACATTAGGCCTACACGACACGGGGGGGATTTTGGTCTGCCGACTGTTGTGGACAGCGTTTCGTTCCTTTAAACCGTTGGCCACCGCGTTTTCCGTCCTGTAAACTGCTTTCGCCAACAGTCGGCAGACCAAAATGGTGTCGCGTTGGCCTAGTGTCAATGAGCCTTTAGTGTTCCGGTTCGATTGATTTCACAGTTCAGTGAAATCAAACTTACCGGTTTAGGTTAGACCCGAATTCCTGATAATTATTTCGGCCTATTCTGTGCGGCTTCTAATGCCACTACAATTCTTTGCGAACTTCATTGTGGGTGCAGTCCCCCATGCTCTGTCTGCCCATCCATCCGTCCATCCATCCGTCCGTCTCTAACCCCTCTCACACAATCTTCGGTCACTGGGTAGTTCAGGCTCTAATGGGTAGAGCATTGGGCTGCTCTGCTCAGGGAACCAGGTTCAAAACTAACCGTCAGACGTTCAACATGCTCTCGTGAAATCTATTCGAGCAAAATCAAGCTCTCACAAGACCTCACTTAACGAAAATTTCTTAGCACAGCCAGATTACGTCATGCATAGGCCTCCAATAACCTCCTATGAACTCGCCCCAGTCATTGCGAATGTTTATATTATGAAAGCTTGTGAATTATGCACATATCTGAGTGAGTGCTCCCTTTCAAGAGATATGCTAAATCAGAACACTCGAATAATCAAGATAACGCTTTCTAATAGCAAGAAAGTGCGGTCATCCAGCTGTTAGCAAAGTTAGCAGCTGTTTGCAAAGCTTGCTTCGCTTGAAAATTAATAAAAAATATGAAGAACTAATCCCGGTTGCTTTCCAAGAATGCATGGAGCATCCTTTCGGAGGTGGTTATTAGTGGCACTATGTTGGGCACTAGGTGTTATAGATGGTGCTCCATCCTTTAACCCCGTGCCTTAACGGTACGCGGGAACCAACACGTACTACGAGCGCTACTTCCTCAATGATCGGTTCGGAACACCGCGCAGCGTCTGCGACCGCCTCTGCTCGAAGAATGCGAGAGCGATCCCTTTGCCACCTTGCGGGAGCGCACGGTGTACCGTACAGCATCGCATTGTAATTTGAATGTACGAGAAAACATAATTATGTTTCGAGAAACCCCTTTTGTAGCATTTCTACCATGCCAACATCGGCGCACTCTGGTAGGGTACTTGCTAACATCATATTCAGATGGCGCTCGCATCCTCGGCAGGTCAAATTGGGACTGTGCCTGCCTAATGCGTTTTGAACACGCTCGCGCGTTGGGGCAATATCAAACAATTGAACTCATAAAAAAAGGTGCTAGGGCCTTAACATTATAATATAACGCGACTTGGATGGCCCCTGAAAAAACGTCTTCCCAGCAATGCATTTCAGTTTTAAAGTGAAGCTGACTTTAATGGAATCGGTGTAAACTTGGTCTTTGTAAGTTGGCTTTCCCACGTTATGTGTTGCAGTGAAGCCCATTTAAATAAAAATGCGATGCGAACGGGGCCAGATAACGCTGTCGCGTTCCACTCTTAAAGGCGAAGCTTAAGCGTCCTCCACTTTTTGAGCGCTTTTTTAGACTGCACTATCTTCAGGATTGGCCCACGAAGACGGTTAGTCATGAAGAAATTGCGGTTAGTTCCCAAAGAGACATAAACGCGTTAAAGGCGAAAAATATTGAACCTTTTTCAGTCTCTTGCCAGCTTCTCGTCGCGAGGCGGGTTCTTCTGATAAAGCGTTTACCCAACGATTGTTTTTTTCATCGACATTCTTTTCATCAATAAATAAATAATTGGCTAAGTAACTACAGAAAAGGAAGATGCAGTGGGACAACTTCATCACGGCCATGTCTTTTTAACCATTATTAGACAAACGGACAAAGTAATTAAAAAAGAATGGTACATGATAAAATCCAGAGCAACTCTTTAGGTTGTGATTGATAGAACTCCCTTCGCAAAATAAGCGCGAGGGCGTTTTTTTTTTTTCAGCGGCACTTCGTCTCCATTTTTGCGTGAGGATTCTTTTGCAATGCTGCACTGCACGAAATCGCATGGATCGTTTCGAGAACAGAACGTTGCGAGAAGCGTACGAACGTACTGTGAAAAAGAGCGCTGTTGAAGCGGGACGAGACAAATAAAAGTAGTATGTCTGCCCGTTGCTGTGTGTGAGTGTACGGCGTGTACACATGTGAGTTTAGCCTTCCAGATGAAACATATGCCCCCGTGCTTTCTCGATGATTACTGCTAGAGCTGCGACATTCAACAAGCGGAGTTCTGCCGATCGTTGTTCACCAGTTCGAAGCCACTTCGAAACTAACCGTCGGACCTAACTCGGTGAGTATGTATGTGCCATTAGGTATATATGTGCCGCTGTTCAACGAGGCATATGTGTACTTTGACTCCAACTGCCGTCACTGGGTATTTGCCACTGGGTGTGTGCCGATCTTCAATGACAAAAAATATTAAGAAAAAGTGGAGGACGCTTAAGCTTCACCTTTAAGAGCAAAACGCGATAGCGTTATCGGGAGCCGTTCGCATCGCATCGTTCGCATACGGCAAGTAGGCTTCTTTCACTGCAACACCGAACGTGGGAAAGCCAGCTTACAAAGACCAAGCTTACCCCGATCACCTTAAAGTCGGCTTCACTTTTAAACTAAAATGCATTGCTGGAAAGATGTTTTCCAGGGGCAATATAAGTGGTCTTATAATAAAATTTGAAGGCCCTAGCACCTTTTTATTATTTTATTGATTGTTTGCTATTGCCCCAACGTACGCAGGTCTGGTAGAAATGCTGGAAAAGTGGTTTGTGTTTGAGTTTCCTTGTACCAGAATTAGGTCTTCTCGTACATTCAAATTACAAGCCGACGCCGAATGGTAAACAATCCGACGGCGAATCCGACGCCGAATGATAGTCATACTTTACTATTTTTCTGACGGATTTCACTGTGAGAAATTCAATTTTTGTTCACCAAAACATTGCACCACGTAGAGGGCCTGCGCGGTCGATGTGGTTGGATTACTTTCTCCACCACCCGCGATCACACGCCGGTTACGGACGCCAAATTTTCTGCGACACAGCGCCCTAAACGCTATCGCGTTAAAACGGGTGTGCAGAACCCAAACCGCGTCCTATATAGTCAATCTTCTTTGAATACATATAGACGGTTTTCAGCAGCGGCGCACGGGCGCGGCCATGTTTGATCACGTGAGTGCGCCGGCATGACTGGCCTTGGGTTGAAGGCCAGCGAAGGAGCCGTACTGCTGTAGTCGTGGGCGACGGTGCGGCAAGCGGCGTTGTTTCGGGTCCACCGATGGACAGCGGCTGGATCGACGACACAAAGCACTGGCCCATGGTTCAACGAACATGTAAGTGAACCATTTTTTGTCATTTTAACGTTGTATGTGCTCGCGCCGGAGCGCTCTGGCGCTCGATCATCGTGCATGCGCGTCGCTCATTCGCGCCGAGCGATTCGAGCTCATGGAGGCTTCTTGTGCGGCGTTCACGTCAGTTCGCTAGTTCTTTTTCTTTTTGTGGCTAGTGCGGTGTACTTGAGCTACGATCTGACCTGTTTGAAGTGGTTGCCCAGTCTCTCGCGCTTTGCTTGACGGCCTCGAATGTGTATGCTTGAGCGCCGAGTGAAAAATCCGTGTCCGCTGGTGTGTTGACGTCTCGCTCGCTGGTATTTAGCTTCACACATACGTTTAGGTAAACGTTTGCCTCGATACTGGTGCACTGATCTCTGCAGAATTCACCAGTGCGGCGGGCACGCAATAGTTTTGCGTAGTTGACTTCAGAGCGGCAGATTCTGTTTGTTGGATGTACTAACCGAATGCCCCCGAACGGGTGTTGTTTCATAGTAAAACCCCTGTCACACGGGCACGTTCGATCGCAATTCAGCCTCGATCCGAATCCAGTCGGTCGTGATCCGCAAATCGTAATGGAAGTGTCCGATTTCGATCGGAGACCGACGTAAGCAGCTTCTAACTCAGTGTGACAGAAAACGAGGTACAACGAGAAAGAAAGAGATCCGAAGAAATAACCCTCTAAAAGGCCGTTTTATTTTTTATGCACGCATAATTTTGAAAATCTGTGTGCTGCGTCGACGCCATGCACGTAGTTCTGAGATTTGCAGACGATCAGAATCGGCGGACGTGGCACGTCGTTTACCTAAAATACTGAATGAAAAAGTAATTTTTCTGAAAATTGATTTGTACGTACCTTTACTACCTATTAGGCACGTTTATTATTTGCTTCGGACTTAGTTACACTTAAAGCGTTAGAGCCCAAATAACACGATTCTGATCCTTGGACTGTGTAGTAGCGATCATTTTCGATTGCGATTGAAAGTCCGAGCCGGATCGAGGCTCGATCGCGATCGAAAGTGGCCATGTGACAGGGGCATAACTTTGGCTAGCTGTAACTCAAGCGTTTTATAAATGAGAGCTCCCGTTTGAACTTTTCGAACTCTTCATAGGAGAGCAACACCAGCTTAGTAATCAAATATGTATTAGTTATTGAAACTCCAGAACTATAATTTATAAATCCAAACGATCAGTTTAATATCAGACTGTAGCTGTCGTGTTATTTTAGTTATTTCAAACATCTGCAGATGTCTTGAGGAGTAAATAAAAAATCAGCTTTCTTTCATTGCCATTGTTTTTTTCATTCCCGCAGTACATACAAATGTTTCTCCCCTATTTCAGTTGTCAACGACTACATGGTCAAGGCAATCGACCAAGATGGGAAGCCTGCACAGGACTACAGGGGGTTTGCAGAGGGCATCAACTTTTTTGACAGTGGCAATGTTGGGAAAGCTTTGTGTCAATCCAAGGATGGCATGTGCAGCATAAAGCTGTGTTCCAAGCTGCAGTGTTGGGTAGGGATAGTCCTTGGTTGGACGCCCATCAACAAAGTGAATAGAACATCAGGATGATTCATGTAATATTTACAATGGTTTGCGTTTATTTGAACGTAAGAATAAAGGAGTCCACATAAATAAAAAGCACGCACATGGGTAACGCATGCAGTTCTTATTGCAAACTGCCACAAATTTGACAAAAAAAAGGCAATAGCACTGTGCTGCCAATGTCTTTTCCATAATCACAAATAATGTCATAATTTCATAGTGTCAAATAATGCCGCAATTTCGCGATGTCAAAAGAGGCTATGAAAATTAAAGTAAATAATATATATATTCAGCATGCGCTTTTGGGGAACCCTGAAAGACACAAGGCAGAAGGAAACAGCTGATTTGCAGTTACCAACACTTTAATACGCAGCTAATCAAATAATGTCAAACTGGTGAGGTTGAAATGATTTACTTTTATTTCCATGGTTTCTCTTGACATCACGAAATTGTGACATTATTGTATATCACTTTACGATACACACGCAACCAACGCTTCTAGCGTTGTTTGAAACAATTATTTTGTGCTACAGCGTCAACACAGCTAGCTTTCGCGCACCTGTTGCTGGCCACAAACAACGCCAGGTCTACATTCTGATCACACCGTGCATCCGATACAGCAGCGAAACCAACATATGTAAAATCAGACGCGCAGGCAGGAATTCGTCAAGCTTAACGATCTAAAAACGCGATTCAGATAGCACTTCTCCAATCTTTTCAGCAGGAGTTGTCACCGCGACAACTAGTACGCCTTAATTGGCACCGATCCCGGCGCATATACGCACGTGGCGTGTAATTTCGCTTAACGATAAACATGACAGATAGCAGGTGACTGTTCCAATACGATATCGCTAATGATTGTGTTCTGCCACGAAAACACCGCACGGTGACCTTAATGTACAGCAATCGAAAGACGTGAAAAGTTTATACACTATTCCGCAAGCCGAGCGCGTTCGCTTATTCGGTACTATGATCTGCCACTTACTCTTGCCGATGTGCCTTAAAGTTCTTTCTCTGTAGGTTCGCTATCCAGCATTGTCAGGTGAGCTTGTTTTTCTCTCCTTGAGGAAATCGGCGCATGGAAAACGGCCTCGGACATGGGCAGTCTTGATGCAGCTGTGGCGCGTGTATTTCACACACCGACGTGTTCCACAGCTTACGTTTTCCCTCTTAATCTCCACATGGAGCAGAATATTGTTCGACGTTTGACAAACTCCGCTTGTTAAACGCCGCTGGCTACGCTTTCGCGACTGAGCAATGGTAGTTTCGTTTGCGCGCCCAAGGCCAGAGATGTCCAACACGCGCGGCGCTCCGGTGGCGCCATCTGATTTCAGTTGCACAAACCGGCTGCTGCAAATCGTCTATTCAGACGCGCGCCTGGCCCGAAATTCGTGTGAGCGCCGCTAGGTGGCACTTCGTGTCCGCAGGGAAGCACGAGAGAGTCCGGCTGCAGTGAACATTTCATACACGACGCATTTCGGCGTTGGCTATACGGTGTGTCGCCAGGGGCCGGAAACTACCTATACCTCCCATGGGACGTTCGGTCCCATGCCGATACGCGGCGGCTGCCGGATATCCTACTGGAAATATTCCACAAACAAAACAATTCCTCCATGACGTCACTGATGAGGTCAGAAAGTAGAGGGAGAGGGCCTCGGACAGGTCCTCTCCTGTCGGCCTCGGACAGGGCAGCCGGGATACAGTGTACTAGAAGGGGGCAGTGGGCTTACTCTCCGGCGGAGGCTATACGATGCGGCGGCTCCACGAATGTCACAGATATGAGCTTCTCCGATAGCCCGAGCGGCGGCGCTGGCGTCAGTTTCAATGGAGCGTGGGTGCGACGGCGCAGCTGCCCAGTGCCCGCCCAGTGCCCGATCATATTCGTTGGAGTTGCAGAGCTGCGTTGTTTTTTTTTGTTTTTTTGTTTATTTGTTTTTTTTTGTGGACGTCCTTTTTTCGCACATAGCCTTCAAGAGATTAGTATGCCTTGCAGTTAACTGAGCCATGCCGCGGCATCGACAAAATCACTGTTACGCGCCTGGGTGCCAAACAGGCTATGCTTATGTGAAGGATGGGCCGAAGTTGTCCTTGTTTGGCGTCCCGAAGGATAAAAATAGGCGGGAAGAGTGGGAAAAAACCTCTATAGAACCTCCCCTGAACGACACGAGCGCAGTATGCGAGCTCCATTTCGAGCCACGTTTTGTGCTCAACTCGAACGCAGTTCCTGATCACTGTGAATTGTTTTTCTTTTTATGGTCTAGTTAGGTCAGTTAGCGAAGGAAACTGCGAGGAAGGTACACTGGGCTCCTTACTGGAAGTTGACTATCTCGAAGCATCATGGGACCGAAATGAGTGCAGTCACACTGCTGCTAGCGCTACTGCCACAGAGGCCACACAAAACGTGGTGCCCCAGCATTGCACGGGCCTGCGGGTTTCAAACGACCATAACCTGCACGTGGCCAGAAGCGACTCGAGACTCACTTAACACATTGCGGGCTATGTTGCGCGGGAGTATATTGTCAATTCCAGCACAAAATGCCAAGAATGCATAAAGCTGCTTACTATGACGCCACCAGGCGAAAGTTTTCATGCCCGGCTAACAAACTTCTGTGACCGAGGAGGCCTCCTTTATCCCTCCAGTCAGCTGTACGGCTTCGTGAAAAAGCTAGAGGATCTTTTCACAGAATGCTTCTGTCAGAGTGAGCCACACTCTGACAGCGTTATGGACATGCTGGCAGTTGTTAAGAGTAAGCGTCCCCTCGAAGTTGGCTGCAATGTGCACACTCTTAGCCTCACAGCTAAAATAATTAGTTTTTACATTGTCACACGTCTGCATTTTTATGTGAAAGAAATTAACTGTGACAAGGCAGGAAAGCGGCAGAGGACCAAGCTGCTGAAGTTGAACCATTGCTTATGAGTTGAAGTGCATGAAACAATGGCTTGCTGTACTTGCAAATAAAAGCTTTGTGTCAGCAACAGCCCTGTTATTTTCATTTTGCTTACCCTTATATAGCTGTACATAAGCACAGGCCTGAGCCTAATTGTCAAGTGAACTAGTTTTCACTTTTTGTTCAGGCCTCCCTCCATTTCTTTATAGAAAACATCAACCTGATTTGACTTAATAAATGTGTGCCAGCGTAATGATGGTTAATAATAAACGCAGAAGGCTACTGTGAAGCAAGGAACAACTAAAGTGCAACAATGAAATATTTAAGCCATATATACAAATTCATTTGGGCTAAGCAAAGGCACAAACCTGGTTAGCATGCCTGATGGTTTTTTTTTTTTTTTTTAGCCCAGCTGGGTAGTATGTGCGCACTGTTTTCTGTCTGACAAAATTTTACATTAGGTCGACACGGCATGAAACCGTATATTTGGTCACCGTCCCTTTCATTCAAAATTTTCTTTCAATTTTTTTTACGATTGCCCGATAATTCGGAAAATTTGAAGGCCTCTTCCACATAAGCCCAAGAGTAGCCGTCTTCCTTTTCTACAAGGTACTATTATGGCAAATATCATGTTGCCTAAACAAATATAGTGCTTGCTAAAGATATGTAAGGACTGTCAAGTATGCCAAAATTAAAAACAAATAAGAGTGTGAACTGCTTCGAACTGAAACCGTCAGAAACGCAAGGAAAATCAAAGCTTCTGCAAGCAAAGCTTCCATTGAAGTTGCCAGTGGCGCCACCTCTTGGATGCGACGCTGACTGCGTCAGAGCAGCGGCAGAGTAAGCCCACTGCCCCCTTCTAGTACACTGTAGCCGGGAGGAAGACGGTTGCCGCTGAAGCCCTAAAGCTAAAGTCCCTATATAAGAAAAGTACCGCCATCCTTTGATAAACGCCACTTCTCTCTCTCCTGTATCTCCGATTGGACGATGATAGCGCGCGCTTTTCACTTCTTTATATTTTCTTTTTTTCCGCCTCAGAGCCATGTTGAAAGTCCTCTGCGCAGCCGTAGTCGCCGGCGGCGGCGGCGGCGCGCGCCCGGCCTGAAAGCTTCAACGTGGACTTTCTAGGTGCGCCACCGTCGACTTGGCTTTCGCAAGCAAAAAGTAAAGAAAAAAGCAAGCGCTTTAGGAGAGGAGGCGGCGGAGGAAAGAGTAGATGGAAGTACTTTTCTTATATAGACGATTTGCAGCAGCCGGTTTGTGCAACTGAAATCAGATGGCGCCACCGGAGCGCCGCGCGGGTTGGACATCTCTGGCCTTGGGCGCGCAAACGAAACTACCATTGCTCAGTCGAGAAAGCGTAGCCAGCGGCGTTTAACAAGCGCGGTTTGTCAAACGTTGAACAATATTCTGCTCTATGTGGAGATTAAGAGGGAAAACGTGTGCTATGGTCGGATGCAAAAACTGTGATGGCGACATTAAGCAGTGGAACACGTCGGTGTGTAAAATACACGCGCCACAGCTGCATCAATACTGCCCGTGCCCGAGGCCGTTTTCTATGCAGCGATTTCCTCAAGAAGAGAAAAACAAGCAAACCCGACAATGCTGGATAGCGAACCTGCAGAGAAAGAACTTCAATCCAGGCACATCGGCAAGAGTAAGTGGCAGATCATAGTACCGAACAAGCGAACGCGCTCGGCTTGCGGAATAGTGTATAATCTTTTCCCATCTTGCGCTTGCTGTACATTAAGGTCACCGTGCGGTGTTTACGTGGCAAAACGCAATCATTAGCGATATCGTATTGGAACAATCACCTGCTATCAGTGATGTTTATCGCTAAGAGAAATTACACGCCACGTGCGTGATATATATGCGCCGGGATCGGGGCGAATTAAGGCGTACTAGTTGTCGCGGTGAGAACTCCTGCAGAAAAGATTGCAAAAGTGCTATCTGAATCGCATTTTTAAATCGCTAAGCTTGACGAATTCCTGCCTGCGCGTCTGATTTTACATATGTTGGTTTCGCTGCTGTATCGGAGGCACGGTGTGATCAGTACGTAGACCTGGCGTTGTTTGTGGCCGGCAACAGGTGCGCGAAAGCTAGCTGTGTTGACGCTGTAGGACAAAATTATTGTTTCAAACAAGGCTAGAAGCGTTGGTTGCGTGTTTATCGTAAAGTAATATACAATAATGTCACAATTTCTTGATGTCAAGAGAAACCATGAAAACAAAAGTAAATAATTTCAAACTCACCAGTTTGACATTATTTGATTTGCTGCGTTTTAAAGTAGTGGTAACTACAAATCAGCTGTTTCCTTCTGCCTTGTGTCTTTCAGGCTTACCCCAAAGCGCATGCTGAATATATATATTATTTACTTTAATTTTCATAGCCTCTTTTGACATCGCAAAATTGTGACATTATTTGACACTATGAAATTATGACATTATTTTGATTATGGAAAAGACATTGGCAGCACATTGCTATTGCCTTTTTTTTGTCACATTTGTGGCAGAACTGCATGCGTTACCCATGTGCGTGCTTTTTATTTATTTGGACTCCTTTATTCTTATGTTCAAATAAAAGCAAACCATTGTAAATATTACATGAATCACCCTTTTCTTTCAGGTATGTTCTATTCACTTTGTTGATGGGCGTCCAACCATGGACTATCCCTACCCAACACTGCAGCTTGGAACACAGCTTTATGCTGCAGATGCCATCCTTGGATTGACACAAAGCTTTCCCAACATTGCCACTGTCAAAAAGGTTGACGCCCTCTGCAAACCCCCTGTAGTCCTGTGCAGGCTTCCCATCTTGGTCGATTGCCTTGACCATGTAGTCGTAGACAACTGAAATAGGGGAGAAACATTTGTATGTCGGGAATGAAAAAAAAAATGGCAATAAAAGAAAGCTGATTTTTTATTTACTCCTCAAGACACCTGCAGATGTTTGAAAGAACTAAAATAACACTATAGATAGAGTCTGATATTAAACTGATCGTTTGGATTTATAAATTATAGTTCTGGAGTTTCAATAATTAATACATATTTGATTACTAAGCTGGTGTTGCTCTCCTATGAAGAGTTTGAAAAGTTGAAACGGGAGCTCTCATTTATAAAACGCTTTAGTTACAGCTAAAGTTATGCCCCTGTCAAATGGCCACTTTCGATCGCGATCGAGCCTCGATCCGGCTAGGACTTTCGAACGCGATCGAAAATTATCGCTACAACACAGTCCAAGGATCAGGATCGTGTTGTTTGGGCTCAAACGCTTTAAGTGTAGCTAAGTCCGAAGCAAATAATAAACGTGCCTAATAGGTAGTAAAGGTACAAATCAATTTTCAGAAAAATTACTTTTTCATTCGGCATTTTAGGTAAACTACGTGCCACGTCCGCCGATTCTGATCGTCTGCAAACCTCAGAACTACGTGCATGGCGTCGACGCAGCACACAGATATTTTAAAAATTATACGTGCATAAAAATCATTGTTTTGCACTGTCGTTAAAACGGCCTTTTTAGAGGATTATTTCTTCGGATCTCTTTCTTTCTCGTTGTACCTCGTTTTCTGTCACACTGAGCTAGAAGCTGCTTATGTCGGTCTCCGATTGAAATCTGACACTTTGATTACGATTTGCGAATCACGCCGACTGGATTCGGATCGAGGCTCAATTGCGATCGAACCTGCCCGTGTGACAGGAGTTTTACTATGAAACATCTGTTCGGAGGCATTCAGTTAGTACATCCAACAAACACAATCTGCAGCTCTGAAGTCAACCACGCGAAACTATTGTGTGCCCGCCGCACTGGTGAATTCTGCAGAGATCAGCGCACCAGTATCGAGGCAAACGCTTACCTCAACGTATGTGGGAAGCTAAAATACCAGGGTGCGAGATGTCAACACGCAAGCGGACACGGATTTTTCACTCGCCGCTCAAGCATACACATTTGAGGCCATCAAGCAAAGCGCGAGAGGCTCAACCACTTCAAACAGCTCAGATCGTAGCTTAAGTACACCGCACTAACCACAAAAAGAAATAGAACTAGCGAACTGACGTGAACGCCGCACAAGAAGCCTCCATGAGCTCGAATCGCCCGGCGCGAACGAGCGACGCGCATGCGTGCACGATGATCGAGCGCCAGAGCTCTCCGGCGCGAGCACATACAACGTTAAAATGACAAACAATGGTTCCCTTACATGGTCGTTGAACCATGGGCCAGAGATTTGTGTCGTCGATCCAGCCACTGTCCATCGGTGGACCCGAAACAGCGCCGCTTGCCACACCGTCGCCCATGACTACAGCAGTACGGCTGCTTCGCTGGCCTTCAACCCAAGGCCAGTCATGCCGGCGCAATCACGTGGTCAAACATGGCCGCGCCCTTGCGCCGCTGCTGAAAACCGTCTATAGGGACTTTACCTAAAGCCCCTCAATGTAAAAAGTAGCGTCATGCTTTGAAGAATGCCGCCTCCTCCTCCCATGCCCTGTCCGAGGCCGACGCCGCGTCGGTATTGGCCTAATGGCATCACGTGGGCCGTCGTGCCGCCGGGCGCTGGCTGCGTTTGTTTACGATCACGCTCCATCGCGATTTTCGCCTGATAAGCGCCTACTGACTGGCGAGGAGCGCACGTTGGTCCCGTTGCTCTTCCGTGTTGTCGCAGTTTGAGCATGCGTTGAACTAAGTTTTGTGGGAAGTGCGACGTCGCTTCACGGCCTTTTCCATAACCATGACTTGCTGCGCCTTTGGATGCCAAAGTACTTGCAGCAAAGGCAAGAGACTCTTCTCGATACCGTCCGGTAAGCGCGAGGGGTTAAGAAGAAAGACATGGATTCATGGAATTGGCAGGAAGAACTTCAGACCAACACGCTCCACACGACTATGCGAGGTAAGTTGCGAGTACGTGTACTTTGGTGTACTTGGACGTGTATTCGGCGCGCTTAACCGTTTTCTATGCCTACAGGCTTGCATTCGCGGACACGCGAGCCTTCGCGCGTGCTTAAAAGATTGGCAAGCAAGCATGTTGGCGGTTTTGTAGCTTGCAATGCCCTATCGAACCTTCAGAGCAGCGGTTGTTTTTGCTCTCTGCCAACCTTTTTACGTCATAGCTGATACTCGGCGCGAATTCACGTGCTATGGGCGGCGCGGGTTATTTATGTTACCGAGGGCTTGCTGGAGGCCAAGATGTTGACATTCGATCATAAACGTGTTATTTACACCAATTCGCAACAAGATGTTGCGACACGCGCTTGGCAAATGTTACGTACCTAATTGTAGCGTACGCGATACATTCCGAGTCGTCATGGTATGGCGTTGGCGCTCGTTTAGGTACTTAAAAAATTGTTTTCAAAACAGTAACAAAAAAGAAAAACCTGCCGTCACTGAATCTGTATAACCCTCCTTACAGAAATTCTATGCTGTACACGAAGTTACTCCAAGCTAGAAAGCAAACGCTCAAAGCGCACCGCCTTGCTAAGCGTTCATTCACTCTGCGAAAGGTTATCTGCTCAGCTCAAGCGGTGTAGGCGGCGCCACGGTCGAGGAGGGAGCGCGAAAGAGAGAAACGAGGAGGATGGAAGGCGGAGGAGGAGAGCGTCGCTACTTTTTATATAGAGGGGCTTTAAGAAGCCCTCCTTTCCCACTTCGCAGGCAAGCGGGCTGTGTTCGTGCTCTATTGCAGGTCCGCTGGCCGTGCGGCGACATTGGCCAAATCGCGGAGCAGAATCCGCTGAAGTGTGTCGTGTATTAGGAAGCGCTTTCTTCCTACCAGGTTCACCTTGCAAGCTGCTATTCATTCTAAACCACTGGGACGTTGCCCGTACACACCAGTGCCAAGAAAATATAATGAAGAATATTTTTATAGCGGACCGTTGTTAATTACCAATATTCGTGGTTAATACATTACATTTCGTCATTTTGTGAAAGTAGCCGCTTTGAAAGTCCTAACTTGCGGTTACGTTTAGGGCTACACTTCAACTAGTCCACAGATATAGTGGGGGGTAGCATAAAGAAAACTTCCTGGCACCATCGATCGTTAATTTGTTCGTGTGTTGGGAAGTGGATCCACTAAAGCTAGCCCATTTCTCGGCCAGCCAAAACTCAACACAAGTAAAGGTTGAACGCTTTTGAGTTTATTCACACATTCGGTACTGGAAAAAGACTGACCTCCACGCAGTGCGAAAGTGACAATCTACAGAAGCAATTTTCATTCACAACGGAAATTTGTACATATTCAGTGAAAATAGATTCCAGAAGATCCAAACCAATGCGAAAATTATTAACTACCACGGCTGCGTCTTTTTTTTCTTTTCATTTTTTTAACCTTGGCTTTGCATGTAGACAAAGAGTGAACAAAATGTATAGCCCAAGAACACGCACTCAAGCCCTTCGAAGTATTTCACCGGCAACTAGATGGGCTGCCATCATGTGCATAACGAATGAGTCGAGTGACACTGCTCTTATGTCTGTCCACTCAGGCTTGCAGAGAACTGGTTTACTCATACAAAATGAATACCTGCTAGGAAAATAGACTGAAATACTTGTGCTTACCCGTGGTCATTAGGAAACCGGAAAAACTTCGCACAACTGGAATTCCCGGTGTTCGAACACTACAGAGCCGCGCAACACATGTGATGCGCCGATTTAGCCATCTTCGTATAATGCTTGGTTGACCTGGTTACCTGCGTCTTCCGTTCGTTGCACGCCTAATCAAGCTTCTGTCTTATCTTTCCTCTGTCTTAACTTGGGATGACAGCCGAAGCAGACGACCAAGTGCGATCTGACTTGTGATATCCCTGAGCGAGTGGCAAGGGTGAGCGGAGGCAAGCTCGATGGACGCACGAACGCGACCACTTCCCGCGCTTCGCCCGATTTAAAATTCACAAAAAGAGAAATAAGAAAAATAACTTAGGATGTCCGGCAACCGCTAGGAGCGTGCATCTTCCTTGAAACCGAAACTAGCTTTAATTTCCTGGGCCTGGTGTCGCTACATAGGGCTCTATTCTGGACACGCATGGCGGCTGCACGGCCGCCATTATCCGCCATCTTGGCTGTCTCATTGGCTGTCCAGAGGTCACGTGTTTCGAAATTTGTGGCGGGAAACGGAAGTTTTGCAAAATGCAATTTTGCGTTTTCGTCAGATTGATGAAGCGTGACGTGGAGCTGCAAGTTTTATCGACTAATACTTTTTTGTGGTCCTTGGCACCTATATTGCGACATTAGCGTTTTAAAAAGAAAGTGGACGGTAGCGTGAAGAAGCTCGTGCAATGCATCTGCAATTTCGCGAATATGTGGTGGCGTTCCAAGATAGCCGGCATGTCAACTTGTTCATTGGCTGAAGGAATATCCCGTGAGGAGCGTCACAGGAAGGGCCGTTTTGTAAACGTCAATTTGACGTTGCGCTGGGCCGCCATTGCAGATATTTTCCGCCATAATTTGTGGTAATGAGCGGCCATATGCAATAGCAGTGGAGAGGCATGCGTATCGCCGCATTTTCCCTGTAATTTTGGGCCATAAAAATCTTTTGTTCACAACGCGTGCTCATAGCATTTGCATCGCTCTCGGGTGGTGTTGGCATTTGTGTTTTGCACCATCATTTTTATTAAAAACACGTTTATTTGAAACAACATTGCTTGAAACTAGCAAACTTTCTGCGACATTTTGCACTTTTCACTATTGCGTTTGTATTGTAATCAATATTATTGACTTTTCGCGCCATCAAAGGCTACGACAACGGTGACCTTTTAATTTATAAAAAGAAATGTACGCAAGATGGCGCCTTAAAGTTTCCTCTCGCGGTGCGAGTAAGCAGCGAAGTGCACAAGAGATGGCAGTGCCGGCGTTTGCGTCGCTAAAGCAGATACCTGTGGTGCGCGCAACGCTATCGATGATATTCGGCCGCTTCTCAGTCAGACTAGTCGGGCTGAGTCACTTGCGGTTCACGAGATCGCGATAACGCGGCCTAGAGCGTGCGCTGATCATCACTGGCAGGTCGCGTATCTTGTCTCAAGGTAGAAAGCAAGCGCGTGGGCCCCAATATTCATTCAGTTTCCCGAGGACACGCATCCTAGCTAATGAAGCAGACGACAGCCTGCACGCATGCAGACGACGGAAGCGAGAAACGATTTTGATGGAATAATCGTACGCTTTGAGCTAGCTGCTTTATTATTACTGGGGAGGAAAACTGTTTTGCTTTATCAACCCCGCTATGTTCAATGCCTACATTACAGTTTCTTAGGCGAAACGTCAAATTTGCGCCACGTTACGAAAGCAAATCGGGGCTATCGGCGCCATTTTGTAAGCGTCGCGCGTACGTCACGCTTCGAGGAAAATGGCGGAATGTCCAGAATAGCGGCTATAGTTTCTACGCTAATCGCATCAGCGTCGCCAACCGTCCTGAGAGGGTTTCTGCCTTCCGGTTAAGTATAAGAACGGTGATCCCTAAAAATCACGCATGCATTACAAGGTATATGGTCGTACACGAAGGCGTTTTCGGCGGCCAATCAGACATAATATGGTCATGCCCCGCAAAGTAAAGCTACTTTCGCTTTCAAGGAACATTAACGCCCCTAGTGGTTGCCGGACATGCTAAGTTATTTTGCTTATTTCTCTTTTTTGTAAATTTTAAATCGGGCAAAGCGCGGGAAGTGGTCGCCACGTGCGTCCGTCGAGCTTGCCTCCGTTCACCCTTGCCACTCGCTCAACTATATCACAAGTCAGATCACGCTTGGTCGTCTGCTTCGGTTGTGGTCCCAACTGTGAAGATGGGAAAGATAAGACAGAGAAGCTTGATGAGGTGTGCAACGAATGGAAGACGCAGAAACCAGGTCGACCAAGCATTAGACAAAGATGGCTAAATCGGGGCATGACATGTGTTGCGCGGCTCTGTGGTATTCGAACGCCGGTAATTCCAGTTCCACGAAGTGTTTAATGTTTCCTAATGACAGCAGGTACGCACAAGTATTTCACTTTGTTTTCTCAGCAGGTATTCATTTTGCAAAAGTATACCAGTTCTGTACAAGCCTGAGTAGACTGACTTAGGAGCAGTGTCGCTCGACCCATTCGTCATGACATGACGGCAGCCCATCTGCTGTCGGTGAAATACTTGTAATGAAGGGCTTGAGTGCGTGTTTGTTGGACTATACATGTTCACTCTTTATTATACATGCAGATGCATGTAGCCATTTTATAATTCTGTGGGTCTTCTCATACTGTCAATGAAATACATGTATTGTACTCTACCTTCTTTCTGTGCGCCACAGCATGTGTGCGCCGTCATGACGTAGAACGTGATAGTCAAGTTTCGCGTGCCCAGCCCATGATGGTTAATAATTTTCATTGGTTTAGATCTTCTGGAATCTATGTTCGATCATGATGTACAAATTTCAGTCGTGAATGGAAATTGCTTCTACAGACTGACACTTTCGCACTGCGTGGAGGTCAGTCTTTTTCCAGTACGGAATGTGTTAATAAAAAAAAAACGCTCAACTTTTACTTGTGTTGAGTTTTGGCTGACCGAGAAATAGACTAGTTTTACTTGATCCACTTCACAACACACGAACAAAATTAATGATTCATGGTGCCAGGAAGTTATTTTCTTTATGCTACACCCCACTATACCTGTGGGCTAGTTGCAGTGTAGCCCTAACGTAACCGCAAGTTAGCAATTTCAAAACAACTACTTTCACGAAATGACGAAATGCAATATAGTAACCACGAATATTGATAATTAACAACGGTCTGCTATATAAATATTCATTATAGTTGCTTGTCACTGGTGCGTACGTCGATGACCCAGTGGATAAAAAAAGGAATAGCCGCTTGCAAGGTAAACGTGACAGAAAGAAAGCGCTTTCTAAACACGGTCCACTTCAGCAGGTTCTGCTCGGCGATTTGGCCAATATCGCCGCGCGGCCAGCGGACCTGCAAGAGAGCACGAACACAACCCCCCTTACATGCGAAGTGGGAAGGGGGGGGGGGGGCTTCCGCGGCAACCCTCCTCCTCCCAGCGGCGCGCCCGCTCCCTCTACCTTCTGACCTCATAAGTGACGTCATAGAGGCATTGTTTTGTTTGTAAATTATTTCTAGAAGGATATTCGGCAACCGCCAGTAGTGGAGGCGGCGTTGCCGCCGCGTATCCGTTATAGTAACCGCATGGGCCAGCGCGTCCCAAGGGAAGTATAAGGAGTTTCCGGCCCCTGATATGGTGGTGCGTAGAGATTAGGGCGGATATACTTAAGAGCTGTGTTTGCAGAATTGATCATATGGATTTCAGGATTCGATCAATCAAGTCTTTAAAGAGGTGCCTGCCCAAGTGCTTGGATGAATCAGCGGCCGCTGTTGTACGCTTACCCGCCGCGGTGGCTTCCCTTACGAAAATGTCAGATATGGACTGATATGAAAAAGGCCATATATGGGCATATCTACCCTATTTTTAATATCCCCATATATGGCCCCCTTATATGCTATATATGGCCATATCTGCCCAATGTTTAATATGTCCATATATGGGACCCTTATATGCTATATATGGCCATATCTGCCAAATTTGTGATATGCCTATATATGGGACCCTTTAATATATGGCCACTTCTAAATTTTTAATATGTCCATATATGGCGCTCTTATATGGTCCATATTCGGAAATTCAATAAATTAAAATCTGGGGTTTTACATGCCAAAACCACAATTTTATGAGGTACACCCTGGTGATCGAGGCACTCCTAATTATTTTAACTCCCAGTGGTTTTTTAATGTGCACCCGATGCATGGCACACGGGCATCTTTGCATTTCAGCCCCATCGAAATGCGACTGCCGCGCCCGGGATTCAATCCTGAGCTTAAATTCAGTAGAGCAACGTACACCTTAACCACTACGACTGGGCCTGGAATTTTATATGAATATAGTCAAACATTCCATCCGGCTATCAGCTTACATGTATGTTGGCTAACCCTAATTTCAGACCTTGATGGTCTAATAGCCAATTGGCATACAAGTTAACAGGTCTACAAGCCTACAAGTCCACTACCTGTCTACTACCTATTCTACTGTTTGTCGGTATGCCATTGTATCAGAGACCACTGTTGAAATGTGTATTGTTTATTGAATTGATGAATTTTGGCTGTGATTGCATTAGTCTTGCAGTCTTAATTAGAATATATTCAGTGCCTTTAAACACTAGAGTATGCCAATCGGCAGTTATGATGGCTCACTGCATAAATATGCGCTCACCATTCCATCCAAAACTTCAGGTAATGGTATGTGTGTGATGTGGAAATCACATTTATAACATCTGAAAGCAATATGAGCAGAGATAAAACTTTATTGCAAAGTGCACTACTACAGCACATTACCCAATTGATGCAAGGGGTACCAGTGCACTGCTTTCAGTCTCTTTTCCATAACTTCCTTTGACACGGTGTCGTCCGCGTTGTGAAAACAGCTGCACCAACAAATGAACCATTATTGCCATAAGACAGAAAACTAAGTACAATACTTGTTGCGTTGATTAATACACTGAGAAATGTTGAGGAATTGAGCATAAACGTTATTAAAGGAGCAACAAGTGGTGAAAGCAGCGGAAGTAACATTTATGACTGTTTTGAAGCAGGCTTTGTGGCTGGCGAAGGGTCAATTGGAAGAAAATGCATATTTTGACGTTATTGTAGGCCAGGCACACCAAGCTGTTTTCATTGCACAGATTCCTATTGAATAGCAGCAATAATCCCAACATAGGTAGGCGTTACTGCGTACCTGTTTGCTTAATTAATAATAGTACACACCGTAAGTATGCACACAATGAAAATTCACATACCCCCCCCCCCCTTCCCACACAATGACCACACTTGCAACTCAGCACTCCAACCGGTGGCCTGGTTTTGACTTCGACTGATGATAATGACCAGCTGCGGATGCCAGTCGCAGTACCAGCACTGGAGCTATCTAGTGCTATATGCACAAAGCTAGTATTTTTCCGTTTTTTTGTCAGTCTGGACAGGTCATGCCACGCATGCATGGAGTGATCAGACTGCTAGCGTGCCACATGAGGTCATAAGCAAGCTACAGCACCCCGCACTGTAAACACAAATTAGCCCATATGGGCGTTTTAACAGCTGACATGCCCTTTTTCCTCCCAAGCTCAAAACAGTTACGCCCACGAGATGGAGTAAAACAAGCTAGAACCTTTATTTTACCCTCGACCTCATTCAGATGAACATTAAGGGGATGTTGCGGTAGTAAAATGGGGGTTCTCAAAAAATAACTGGCGTTGGGTCGATAGGGAGTGCTGAATACGCCCATATCTAACCCGAGCCAAACAGCTAAAGAACAACTCAGCCGCCAGGTGCCGCCTGCCATGACCAACATGGCTGTCACCCCGAGCGACAATTTCAGTAGAATTTCTGCACTCAGATTCGAAATATCCCGCGCAATGTGCGTCCGCGTTGTTTTTCTGTTTGGAGTAGCCGCGCTAGCGCTGCAGGCGCTGCAGAGAATGCCGCGCCAAACCCGAAACTACGCCACCGTACCGAAACTTTCGAAACGCCGCGCCGACGGGTCTTCGGAGTGCGCGCGCTCGAAGCGACCAAGCGGCAGCCATTACCACCAGCGTCGGCGCATTGTTCTGCCGTCGTTGGTGTCTCCCGCAGTTTCGAACAGCCAAGACTCCACGGTAAGTGATTTTCAACGACCGCTGCACGTTCTGTGTATGCATATGTGTTCAGAGGCGCTGATACGAGTTATTGAAGGCCTCAGTGCAACAGCTGGCCGTCCCGAACCATTTTGCAAACTGACTTGCACGATCACCGTGTTTGTGCGAGCTTTGTCGTATTCGAAGCGAGTGCTTAGAGTGGAGCGAGAGTAGTTAGAAAACATGATTTTAGATGATGAGGAACTTTGCGATGTCTTCGAGGTCTGTTAATAGGATGGCTGTGAGCGTTCGTGATGTTTCCCCAAGCGCAAGCCACTACCAGAGAAGTTCCGTGCAGTGCGGGGTGAGCTAAGCCGCCAAGCTTCGCCGCCTAACCGCGGCCTTAAAATGTGTCAACTCGTTACTGCGACGCGCGTGTGTGCGGGTTTCGGCGCTTCTTTGTGCGCGGTATCTGCTAGCTGCCGCTTACGTGGCGCCAATCCCCTCGTACGGTTGTGTGCAGTAGGTCGCTTACTAAGCGTGCACTGTGTAGATTTGCCGGTACGCTCCGGGCCGGCGTCTGTCTCTTTGCGCCCACGCCGCTGATTGTGCAGGTAGTGCGCGATTGCTGCGCCTAGCCGCGCAGCTTGGGGAGCCAGTACCCGTCGACTTTGGTCTTTAGATTACCGTTCACATTACCGGATACGCCGTCTTTCCACCCTTCGCGAGCAGAAAACGATGCGGTTGGCTTGACCAAACAATTTACGCGACAGCGTTGGCGGTGATAGATCACGGGAACGTAGCGCGGTGGCTGTGTTATTTGCTGATGCAGTGACTACGCCTCCCATGCAAGCACTATGCAATATCTATATAGTCGGCGATTGTACAATGTTATTATTCGACTGCCCGCTCTGTGCACTGGATGCCTTGACTTGTTTAATGTTTGTTTTGCTGCTGCACCATTGCGTACAGATATTCAGTTTTGATTTCTACATACCAAATTCATACAATGTCGCCCTTTCAAACTCAGGATCTTATCACACTTGACAGTGTGATCGTACTGTGCACGAGTAATATTGACTCAATTACTGCTGCTGGTAAAAAAAAAGAATGGCTGGCTGATCAACCCAAATCTGACAAAAATGTGCTTTAGGTCCGCCATTGTCTATTGTAAAAAGAGATACTACCTTGGTATTCAATGTCAGTGACACTCATTAATTATGCATCCTCTTGACCGAAATAATTTGTCTTGGAAGCCATTCAGTTTATGTGATCAGTAAACATTTCATGGCTTAAGCGCATAGGGGCATGAGTTGGGTAACGGCTTTTGTTGTAAAGAGTAAAGCCTGTTAAAATATAAAATTTTGGCAAGCATAGTTTACCAATAATGTAAGCTGAACAGCATACAAAACTCAGCGTAGCAGCGGAAGTAATCCCATATCAACTTGCGGCCATGCTGTTGTGGGCTCTATGTAACATTGCTGTGTCTAATTTTTCACTTGTGTTTCAAGACTGCAGCCGTTTCATTGCCAGCTGTAAGGATGAAGCAGCTTCATAGCCGGACATCAGACGCCTTCCAAGTTCCCCTTTTCAGCAACAGAGGCATAGGTAGGCTCTTACCTAGTTTTTTTTACCCTGTATCTTTTACCTGCAATGGCTAGTTTTGTGGCTTCAGTTAGAGGGAATGCTGTGACACCTGTTCCATGGGGCAGAAGACATATATAGGCATGTGTGTTCCAGTAAGAAAATAAAAATACTGAAGGAGCCCAACATGACGTATTTGAGGACAAATGTATCATGTAAATTACTATGTGACAAAAATAAAACCGACAAGACTTGGTGCACAGTGTGCAGATGTGTGCATCAGAATAACGACGAAAACCTTGTGCAATTAGTTTAAAAAAATATTCACTAGGTTGTTTTGTTCTCTATCACATTATTGCAAAACTGCGCTCTCTAGTATTGCGTGTTAAAAACACAGTTCAAGTACATCATTTGCCTTCACCATCATATGCATAGAACATATGCATATAAACAGCGTGGAATTCTTAAAAAGTTGCTTTGCTTCACCGACCCTAATTTTAGGTCCTTCTCAAGTTTTCCCATCTATTTAAAAAAAGTATCATGAACACTTTCCAGGGTTTACAGGTAGCTTAAGAACATTGTGCCAGATTCTGAAGAAGCCAAAGAGGTCCCAGTGTCTATAGTGGTGTCTGGTAAATGCAAGTTTCTTGATTGATGCTTTATGCTTAGTACCAATTGGATTAAGTCATGATTTTAGCAAAATGTTTGTTTTCCAGGCAAATGTCATTTGATGTGTGTCCAAAGAACCACACTTCTTAATACAGTTGCTCATTCTCTAAGTCCACTGCTTAGTATTATGAAATGCATGTACTGTGTAAGCATAGTGTTTGGCCTTCAGCTTAAGGTAGTATGGGCACGCTTGCATGCACATAAAGTAGCATTAATACAAATGTGAAAACACAAGTGGTAACACGACACAGCTATGCATAAACATTTTCACATGAGCAGATCACTCAGCGCAATCCTTAGGAAAGTAAGTAAAAATATAATAATGTGCTTATATGATAAACAGTGCTGATGTTTCAGGAGCATGGCCTTTTACCTTCATATGCAATAACAGTTCGTTATTTAGGATTATAAAACTATTTGCCTTATTTCTGTCCAACTGCTCTAAATTTGAAAATTCTCGTTGATTGCATTAGAAAGTTTTTGGGAGTGTCTTCAGTCACTGCCAGAATTAAATTTGTAATTGGAGCCATTGTATGTGTGATAACAAAAAAAACATTTTGGAACCAGTTGACTGTTATGCAGTATGCCAAGTGTGCATATTAGAACAGTAACATATATTTTCATTGTAGACATGTATAAAATGTGTATGTATACATCTTTAAGTCATAGACTGTGCAGTTTTATTCAGATGTGTGATTGTGTGGATGTAGGTTCTTCTGTATAGCATTGTTTAGCATTTTTTAGCAGTACATTAAGGTGTGACACAAAGAGAAAAATATTGTTCAAACAAAATGGTTGAAGTTTACTCTTAAGAGGCTTAAGCATGTTTGGATGATTTTACACCATGTAGTAAAACAAGAATAGGAACTGAGCTGCTCGTCACAACCATATGGCACCAACAAACAATGAAGACAAGGAAAGAAAAAAACAACAGAAGTGAAGTGGACCAAAGGACAACTCGTTGCTGATAGGAGCTGTATTCACATCTGCATGAAGCATGCAATCTTTTATTGAGTTAAAGCAACAGCTCTTCCTCCTGTTCACTTTGTTGCAAATTTCTGCGTGCGTACTAAGTCTGGCCCTGGAAGCGTTAGGCAGTGCCACTCGTGGCCTTAGTGCTGGATGTAACACATCCTTCTAACTGTAGGTCTCATGTATTATGTGAACCTAAGTTTTCTTAAATTCATGTACCCTGCAAAAGCTGCACTTGAAACGATATGCTATATACACCACCATTGCCATGAGTAGCACTGGCTGACAGTCCCGTGGCCAGACATTGATTTACCTTGCTTAACTATTCTGCAAAACTGTTTTGCATGCAAATGTGGGGATTAGTATACATGCAAAATGCCTCACAGCATAAAATTTTTGATATGCATCTTACAATTCTTATTATTTTGTTTTAACTCAGGATGCCATTCTACCTGTGCTGCATTGTGTGGCTGACCACTCCTAGGATCTCAGCAGAATCATTACACAGGTGTGTACCTTTGTGATTCTGACTACGGGTATTTTTGTAGTTACATTTGGTGTAATTGCACAGATGAAATGAAAAACAGATTAAAATATTAGCTGACAGGCACTGTCTCCAAACTTTAGTTACAAAGGCAAATCTTTTTTCACAGTTGTCTTTATAGCAATACAAAAGAATGTGCACATCAAAACACCAGTGTCTAACAAGCAACATCATTGTAGTGTAGAAGAAACCAAAACATCATACGAAAACTTGTACTAAATTAGGGACTGTATTAAAATGTTATGAGAAACACCATTTCTTAAGAGCGACAGTTTGTGTATTGGAGCCTTGAACTATTTCTCGGGTTACTCTGTCTCGTTTCTTGAAGCCAAGGGATGTCTTTTTCTTTTGGTTAGTGATTTTACTCAGACCGCTGCATATTTTGGCACAGTCGGCGATCAATATCTGTCATCGCTACAAGTGGCAAGCCGCGCTCCCCGCGACGAATACTGTGAACAGTACTGTCATTGCGGGAAAAGTGCCTACAGCTACTTCTGTGGAAGATCATGCAAACTGAATAACCTATATAAAAGCATCAGGTGACTCCGCTAAGAGCCTTTTATGCCTTACGCACCAGACTAGGATGCAAGATTTAGGTTATTTTGCAACCAAGACGCCTACATACAACGCTTAAAACATGAATAATGTGGCGAGTTGGGCACATTGGTACATTATTACGAGAATTTCAGCGCAATAAAACACAAGGACGACACAAAGAAACGACCAGGACAAGCGGTGAACTTGCAACAGGTTTTATTGTAGCGAATTTCACATATGTATGCACTATCCAACAAAGATGTCATTATCTGCACATGCGTAGAAATACCATCTCTTTATCTGAGAGTTGTATCGATGGCACGCTAACACACCTTTCCTCTAGCCGGGCAATACGTTCTGCTTCAACAATTTCTCGAGTGAAGTGCGATTTGCTCTTCATAATGACAGACGTATTATGTATGTCAGGTGAACAATCCTTACATGTTAAACATTGATGAGCCAGGAAACCTTCTCTTTCCCTTCATGCGTGTTTTTCACATAGTTTGCATGCTCCCCAACACTTATCCTAAGATTGACGCATCTCCCAGTTTTGCGAACCTACACCTTTCAGCATATTAGAGGGATTTCGTAGACTACACCTTCTGCACAATCAACAAAGGGTGGAGGGTGCCTATGCGTTGTGCCTCAGGCTTGCTCCTTTCTTACCTATGGGTCGGTCAATGTGCAGAGCTTGGACAGCCAGTTAGGTGTGGTGAATATGACTTTTACATCGTACCGCTGGGTCACCTTTTTCAGGTTGCCTAAAAGCTTGTGTACATACGGTATCACAGCTACCTTCTGCCTGCATGGTGATACTGTATGTTCACAAGCTTTCACACAACCTGAAAAAGGTGACCCAGCGGTACAATGTAAAAGTTGTATTCACCGCACCTAACAGGCTGTCGAAGCTCTGCACAATGACCCACCCAGAGGTAAGAAAGCAGCAAGCCTGCGGCACAACACATAGGCACCCTCCACCCTTTGTTGATTGTGCAGAAGGTGTAGTCTACAAAATCCCTCTAAGATGCGGAAAGGTGTATGTTGGCCAATCTGGGAGATGTGTCAACGTTAGCTTAAGTGTTAGGGAGCATGGAAACTACGTGAAAAACGTGCATGAAGGGAAAGACTTTAAAGGTTTCCTGGCTTGTCGTTGTTTAACATGTAAGGATTGTTCACCTGACCTACATAACACGTCTGTCATTATGAAAAGCAAATCGCGCTTCACTCGAGAAATTATTGAAGCAGAACATATTTCCCAGCTAGGGGGGGGGAAAGGTGTGTTAGCATGCCATCGATACAACTCACAGATAAAGAGATGGTCTTTCTACGCATGTGCAGCTAATGACGTTTGTGTAATGAAATATATGTGAAATTGGCTACAATAAAACCTATTGTAAGTGCAGCGCTCGTCCTGGTCGTTTCTTTGTGTCGTCCTTGGGTGTTATTGCGCTGCAGGTCTTGTAATAATGTGCTGTGGGTTTTTTTTCTTCTTTTTGAGTCTGTTGTTTAAAAGGTCATTTTCCTTTTCAGTGTGTTAGATAAAGTCAGTCACAGGAAGGTCGCGACTATATTTTATTTCAGCAACCCTTTATGTGACTTCACACAATTCCTTCACACGTTGCAACCAAGCTTATTTTTTAAATGTATGCCTTTCTTTCAGCATGGAAAAAATCTTACATGAAACAAGGTGATAAGTACTGCTTATGCATTTGTACGATATTCCGACAGAAAGGTGAAAAGTAATAAATCTATGCTTTCATAAATTGTCTACCTAATCTACAAGATTTCCTAATGGGAATAAGACAAATTCATTTGTTTCCACTAGCCTATAACTGAAACAAGAAATTACAAACTTAGCTTTTAAGAGGGCCCTGAAAGGGGCCCAAGGGGGCAGTTGGTGTGCACGTCCTCTTTTCTAGCGCAGCCATCGCTGCACATGGCTGTTGATGCAGCTGAGCACATATACAGCCTGCGCACCTTGTTCTAGAGGTAATCTGCTGTGTGTGCAAATAGTGGGCATGCTGACATGGCTTGGTATTATGTGCATTGTCTTCCTGCTTTGCGAGCACCACTATAATGTGACAAAAGCAGCGTGTGGCCATTTGGTTATCCCAATTCTGGTGTAATGGCACCACAAAAAGTGAACAAAGATGTGCGCACATGACACAAGCCTCAGCTCTCACCTCAAGCTTTATAATCAAGAAACAGAATATATAATAACAAGTGGTGATATGATGTGATGTTATCTATTAAAATTTTTCGTGCAGTGCAACTGATAGATGACTGATGCATTTGTCATTCTATTTAAGTTTCAGAAGCCACAATTGCCTGGCATGCTGTCTGGTCATGATGCGTGGCTACAATGTGAGTTTTGTTGAACACAGTACTGCTGCCACATTTGTTAGTGTTTCACAATGCATGAGGGCAGGTTGTTTCACACAGATGAGTCATGCTCCCCCAATCACGCATTAATTCCGTAGTGTTTAGACGCAACCAAGGATGGAAAAAGGTCAGGACAGGAAAGAGCGTTCTTTCCTGTCCTGACTTTTTTCCGTCCTTGGTTGCGTCTAAACACTACGGAATAAGATGAACCAACTAGCCCAGCAACAAGTCCTGACACGCATTAATACAGCATCCCATCTGTCCAATGTAGGCACAACCTTTTGAGGATTCCAGACTGTACACAACACTTGTGGCCTAGTTTGCCGGATGCATATTATGCCGTAAGCCACAACCAACCTTCTTTATTTTTTACTTCTGCCTTTTTTTTGTCACAGCACAAAACCGTCCTAACAAGGGCCTGTGAAAATATGATTTGCACAACTGAATTAGGCATGACGATGGAATATAATGAATGAGATGAGCCAAGTAAAAAATGGTCGCAGTTGTTTCGTATGCTCTTGTGCTTTTTCATGGGCAAAAGCGCACTTGGTCCCTATGGGCTAAATGCCTTTCTTTCTGTAGGAAGCTTGTGAACAGAGATTTGCTCTGATGTGAGAAAAAATACTGCAGCCAGGAAAACAATTTGGTTGTTGCGTGTGGCACGATTTGAAGGAGGTGATGCACTGTGCAACAGAGGTTGTGTACAGTTGGCCATGGCAATCTTGTTATGCCTATATTGTATTAATTTGAGATTGGGGTGAATCAGGCTTGTGCCTAACAAATCTCATCCGCACATTGCAACATACTCTAAACAATGCTGGTTTATTCTTGTGTTCCACAAAACTCGTTATAGCCTAAAATTATGGAACTTGGACATCATAACAAGCACAATGGAATGCCGACCCAAAGAGACACAGACTGGATGGGCGCTAGTCTATATCTCTTCGTGTTCGCATTCTTTCCTGCTTGTTATGATGTCCAAGTTCCGTTATCACAAAGAAGCCCAAACTTCTGCATTGAACAGAAATTATGACCAGAGAGTACATAAGATAATTAAGCTTTGGCAGATTCACAATGCAAAGGACAAATGCATCGCTCATTCTCAGTTACATTGGATGAAGTAATTGTTTTTGAATGAATGACGTCACTTCATATCACCACATGTTATGTGCGATTTCTGTTTTGTTATTAAAGGTAGAGTTGAGAGTAGGCACTTGTGTCCTGCTTCTCATCTTTGTTTACTTTCTGTGATGCCATTAAGCCAGAATAAATCCATGACATGAACTGCCAGTCCATATAGCTCTACATTGTATGCAGTATGGCTGTTGGCCTGACTTTGACAAGTGCGAAGTAGCAATAAAAACTTCAGAAAGTAGAACTTTGGGCCAGTTGGTGATGCATATTAGAGTACGGTGAAGTGCAATAGATGGGAAAATATGAGGTGAGACAGACGGGCGAAGCTCTACTGACAACTGTGAAAGTTTATTGGAAAATTTTGCTGCACCAGGACAATGCTCGCATGTGCCCAAGACACCTGAAACCAGCAACAAACAAAGCAGGCACAAAAAAAACAAGGAAATACGGCAAAAATTGCTAACATGTGCACGAACTTTTCTTCAAACGTGATAATTGGGAAGCATGTGTACGCTGGTCAACTGCGCACAGCTGGCACAAGAGACATCAAAAACGAAACAGAAGTAGAACTAGCTTAGCTGTGGCTACCTGTGAATAGCGCTTCTTTGTTTAAAGTGCCACCAAAGCCACGCTAACTCACGTATCAGATCCAGAATTGAAAATAATTTTCAATTAACACTGCTGCAAAAAGCTCGCATTCTAATTTTGTTTCTCCATGGCCTACAACTTCCACATTCTTCAACTACATATAGCAACTGCAACATTTGCAGTCCAAGGCAAGATCCAACCTCTTCTTATTTCAAACAACTGAAGTCCTGTCACAGCCTGTCGTTCAGGTACTGGCCAGTTTGTCCCAAGTAAACACGACCGCTGCTTGAAGGAATTCTGCACATGACAGAAGTAGTGCATGAGACATACTGATACTCGTGTTTCCTCGTACAGTATTTCCTTACTCGACTACCCATAACGCGTTTGCACAGTTGTGCCAACTTGTATGGTGCAGGAAACACAGGAACCACCCCATACTTCCCTGTGACTTTCATCAAGTTGTGTGAAACCTTACGCACATAAGTGTTGCCCCCTTGAAGGGGTGGATGTGTTGCTGAGGTTTCACACAACTTAAGGAAAGTAGCAGGGAAGTATGGGTGGATCTTGTCTTTTCTGTGCCATGCAAGTCGGCATAACTGTGCAAATGCGTCGCGGGTAGTCAAATTAGGAAATACTGTATGACGAAACGTGAGTGTCAGATGTCCCATGCGCTATTTCTGTCGTGTACAGGATTCATTAAACTGTGGTCATGTTTACTTGGGACAGACTGACCAGTGCCTGAGTGACAGGCTGCGACAGTACTTTAGGTGTTTGAAATAAAGAGAAATGAGGGATCTTGCCTTGCAGTGCAAAAGTGTGTTATTGTGGCTTTGGGGGCACTTTAACCAAAGAAGTGCGACTCATAGGTAGCCACAGCTCAGCTAGTTCTTCTATTTCTGTTTTCTTGTTTATTCCTCTTGGGCCAGTCGTGCGCAGTTGACAGCGTACACATTCTTCCCAATTACCTTCACATTCATAAGAGAGTGTGAATGCGTTGTTAGCGATCTTTGCCATATTTCTTTCTTTTTTGTGCCTGCTCTGTTTGTTCCTGGTTTCGGGGTGTCGTGGGCGCATGTCCTGCTGCAGCGAAATTTTCCAATAAATGTTCAGCTGTCAGTTGCGCTTCTCCCGTCTGTCTCGCCTCACCTTGTCCCATCTATTGCACTTCACCATACTCGAATAGCAGTAAGAAGAGCAACCAACTCACCCAAGCAATAATCAAAGCCCACAGAATTGCCAAATTGAAGGAAAAATGTTTCAGTGTAGGACCTGTTTTGTGAACTGATAAGGAAATGGCATACTTGTTTGCAAACCAATGACAGGTGCATTTTCCATGCACATACATTATTGTGTGTAACTGCTCCCTGCTTCTTAGGTTTTTTATGGCTTTTGTCAAGCATTCCAGAGTACTTGACTGTTTGTCTGTTGTAAAATTAAATCAGTTGTCATTCAGCACGGCGTGTCATTTTCTATAAGCCCTTACTTAGTCTTTTTACTTGGTGCTGGTTCCACCTAAATATGAATTTCTAAATAGACTTTTTTTAGATTATAAACAGAATACTTTTAATATGTATTTCATTACAAAAACTTTCTCAATTTTAGGAAGTCCTGCTGACCCCAAGCATGGTGTGAAATGAAGAAATGGCACTCCACATCCATAGAGAGCTTGATTTCCCCTGTTTCATGCTTACTTGTTGGCATAGCCAGTCTGTTAGCTTAATTTTTGGTTCTTCCCTATTGAATGCTCAAGAAAGGCACCAAAACTGTCATTCATTGAAAAAAAGTTGTTTGCAGACACTGCCATGCACAAAGCCCTTGACCTCATTGAATGTTTTTAAAAGAAAATGCAGCTTCTGTGTGCAGCAATAGGCTGAACAAGACGAGGGCAAACAGGAAGGTTGCGACATTAGTGTTCAAGAGTTGGCCAACAAAGAAGGTCACAAGCTGAAGCCAACATCTTTACAACGGAACAAATGGATTTAGCCTGAGCCATTCCCTGTTCGACCAGCCAAGTCTCTTTGTCGAAACATGTGCTCTAGCCTAAGGCGTACATATCCCGTTCTACCACTCTCGATCAACGATACACCAATACAATTAGCAACTCGTGGCAAGGTCGTAAATTCACGTGGTGTGCACCCTGTAGTGTAGTGTGCACCCTGCAAAGTAGCATGAATAGTATGGTATTTACTTGAATGAAATGCAGATTTGCTTGCCAGTTACTTTATTCCCATGCTATAATTGGAAAGCATGGTTCCTAAGAGAGAATAATGATTTGAAGTTCACACAGTTTTGCTCCTTTATGTAAGTTCACACTGTTACGGTTGCTACACTACCAGTCCTGTCTGCAACTGCATAGTAGTGTTCCGAGTACGCAGCCCAATTCAATAGAAAAGGTAGGCTTTTTCCTCAGAAAATGTGCTGCTGCCTCACAGCTTGATGCAGACAACTATTTTATATCTGGATGGTGACTGCAATAGGATGTGCTTCTTAAATAAGAGCGATATGCTGTTTCAAGTGCAATTAAATGCAATTTCAAATGACCTCAGCTTGGGGGATCACACGATGGGAGGCCAATGTGAGAAGGAGGATTTGATATTGTTACGTTCGATATGTTACATTACATACTGTGACAATATCTTAGAACAAGGCACTTGAATATGAGAAAGCACGACTTATTTCATCTAAAGTTGCTACTGTTGGATATGATCAGGGAAGGTACTTATTCGTGACTCCATTTGCAACATGTTACAATGCTGGCTTAATATTGTGCACTGGGTAGATGAAAAAACCACTGCTTGCACAATATTCAACTAAACAAGGTAGCCATGCTAAAGTGTCCATGCAGAACACAACTCATGTACTATTAGAAAATAAATATGCAGGGTGATCGTTTCTAAGTTTTATGGAATTTTTAAAAATTGCCTGTGGCAGACAGCATAATTCTTGTCCTTGAGCTGGACTATTTGAAGAGCCGGATTACTAGCACAAGAAATCGAAACACATAATCAATTAGTTAATGAAAATTTTCAGTAATTAACTTAACTGATTAGTTTACAACGCATATTGCAATTAACAAATGGTAGCCAGAGAGCTTGCAAGACGTATCTACTTGAAATGGATTTCCAGGATGACACCAGTTTCGAGATATTATTTCCAAAGTGTGGGACGAAATACATGAATGTTCTAGTTACTTTTGTGCTTCAATGGAGAAGATAGCATTTTGTTAAAAATGTAAGTTGATAAACAGTGCATTTTTAGGGCAAGTTTGATGGCATATATCTCCAAACTGGTGTCATTATGGAAATTCATTCCAAGTGGATATGCCTTGCAAACTCACCGGCTACAATTCGTAAATTGCAATATCAGCCGTAAAGTTTAATTCAAAAGATAATTAGTGGATTTTTGTTAATTAGCTGAATATGTGCTACGATTTGTCGTGAAAGTAATGTCCGCATCTCTGACAAATACAGCTAAGGACTAGAATTATGATATCTGCAACAGGTTATTTTTAAGAATTGTGTAAAACTTAAAAATGATCACCCTGTATATAGGGGACCCTGTTTGGAACTTTCACAAATCTAGTCATAAACAAAAAGACCAAGGATTAAATCCCGGCCATGGCGGCCACATTTCGATGGGAGCGAAATACAAGAACACCTGTGTACTTATATTTAAACGTGCATTAAAGAATCCCAGGTGGCCCAACTTAATCCAGAGTCCCTTCCAACGACGGCGTGTCTCAGAATCATATGATGGTTTTGGCTCATAAAACACTATAAATAAATTTTTAATCTTTAGTAACCTGCTAAAAAATGCAACGCAATCACTAAACCAAATGTTTTAGCTCGTTTGCGTGATGAGTCACAATTTCTTAATTTAGTACTTAGGTATTTATCATCGTATGTTTTGTGCTAGTTCGTGCAAAATACCACCTCTGGTCGGCCTCATTCTACAGTCCACTGTTAATTTTGGGTGGCTTAGTCATGCAAGTTCAGCATATATATAGGCTGCAATATTGTGGAATGTCTGCTCAAAGTAACAGTTCAAACAAATGGTTCTGTATTTATGGTTCAATATGGGACGAAATAAGATTTCTTAAATTATCGTTTCTTGCATTCACTAATTTTATTGTGTTAGGACGTGTACAATAGTATTGACTGGCATGTTTACGATGTAGTTTTTTTTTAATCCAGACACTTTTTTGTGTCTGGAATGCTTGAAAGGAATGCTTTTGATTTGGCAGAAAGAACATATTATATATGTTACATTTGGTGTATAATAAATGTTGTTCTCTTTAGTGTGTGTGTGTGTCGTGTATTTTTCCTCTCAGCGAGTAGCATCTGCTCTCGGAAGGCCCCTGCTGACCTCGGAGCCACTGCCGATTACTAGCATTTTCGCGAGGACGACTGCATGACAGCACAAGGTTTGCCAAGAGGGGCTCTGCGATCAGTGAAAGGAAAAGGAAGTCGAAGTGCAGCGATGGGTTCATTCGTCATTGGACCACGTGTGCGCGTGACTTCGTGAATTCCCAGGGCCGTCGATTGTGTCACGTGTGGCGAGCACGCGGCGAAATGTTTCGTGGCGGGACGCCGCTGCGCTTACGCAGTGGCAGACGGGATACAGCAGGCTAAAGTGTCGGACGCCGGCGATAGCTACAAGCGTCGGTAGTGCGGGCCAAACGCACGCTCGGGCGGCAGCTCCTCGGACGGCCCCGTTCCCTTGAGCCTTGGTGTCCGCGGCGTCCGACATTTTGGCCTGTAGTGATCCGTTGGGTGCTGTGTAAGCGCGTGACTCATCGCCACCAAGCATTTCGCTTCGTGGTCGCCCCAAGTAAACTAAAACGCCTTTAATTGCATCCTTAAATTCTCTAATTAATACCAAAAAACGCCCTAAATACCGCCTTAATTTCATCGCAAATGCTCCCATTTGGAAATGATAAAACTCCCATTGAGGCCTGCAACACCTCCCAGTCAAATGGGGGTAAAGTGGGCATATTACGGTACTCCCGTAGTATGCCGAAGGAATGCCCACCTAAATGGGAGTTTTATCGTACGCCCATTCTATGGGAGCAAAAACATGTACAAATGGGAATGCGCTAGAGGACAAGTGAAAAACGCCCATCTGGGTGTTTTTCTGTTTAGTGTGTGCTTCAAGCTCAAAGCATTTCAACATGCTTTGTAGAATGGCAGTCGTTCATTGAGCAGGCACTTCAGCGTCAACAAAGTACCCATCTGCCGTTAGAAACGGCTGTATCAAAAGCTGAATGCTACCAGCAAGGCAAACAGGAATTTCCGCTAACCGAAGACTGATGTTCACCCGCAAGTTGAAGTAGCAGTACTTTATAGCTCAGAAGCCTCAGGATACACAGCTGTGCTGTGTAAATTTAAATGATACAGAAGGAAGCTAGCCGACTTACAAGGAAGCAGGGCATTCCAACTACAAACTTCAACGCAAGCAGCGACTGGATGATGTGCGTCATGTGGCGGCATGGGCTTCATGAGAACATATCGGCAGCTGCCTTCTACATACAAAGAATCACATACTTTCAATATTTGTGATCATTCCCTGACACCAGGAGGCCAGTTTAAATGACTGCCAGTGGAACTGTTGGGTGTATTAGTCCTAGAGGCACAGAGCATGATTTTTGATGACACTGTCATCAAAAGCTTCAATAGAACTGGCATCTGAAGCTCAACTGACACCATTGAGCACCACCTACTATGGGATGACACTAGTGAAGTTTAAGAAACTGGAGGGGCCAGCCAGAAGTGCAGATTTCTCAAGCTCAAGTTCTTATTTGGAATGTGTGTTTTCAAGGTTCGAAAATAAGACTTGGCCATTCTTGTAAGTTACACCTATGTTTGATTCTTTGGTAGCTGGATTTTCGACACAATCTAAGTGTGCCGTAGATTAGGCTGAACTAGGTGGCTGTGGAAATTCACTTAAGATTTTACCCTTCATATAAACGTACCCTCCAACTTTGTCATTTTCTTAAGTGTTTAAAATAGGAATAAACAAACGAATAAAAAATACCTAGTGCGTATGCTAGTTCCACAAGAAGTATGCTGCAAAGTATCAGCAGGACAAATTGGGCTATGTGAGTGAGGGCTGCACTTGCCTCAAGGCAGCCGCGACTGAGGCTCTTCAACAAGACGGTCTGTGGTTGTACAATAGGTGCCCAGAGAGCACACATGAAATCGCTTTCAAGATGTGAACCCTCACAAGAAGCTGAGCACCAGGCCAAGGGACATCTCTGCCCATCAGAAAGAAACGGAGCGTTTCTGGCGGCATGGGGATTTGAACTCAGTACCTCCCACCTACGAGGCGGATGCTCTACTGCTATACCACTACTGCGGTAGATTCATCCAGTTGAAATGGTTGGTCATGAGGATCCGACGCCGCTTTAGCATCAAAGAGAACCGAAAATTGGGCAAGCTATTATGTATTCATGGTTGAAATGTTGAAAGCGGCATGGACAGACGCAGACAAAGGAGTGCTTGCATTCTCTTCGTTTCTCTGCCCCTCAGTCTGCACTTGTTTTTTAACTGTTTTAAACATTCTAATCGCTTTAGCTTTCCCCATGACAGTCTTGTTTTCATTGTCGACCTAATACAGCACCTTGCATTGCGTATATAGCACAGCATGACTAACATTGGAATGCCAATGTTGCTATAAGTGATTGCCATGTACTTCACAACAGAAAATTTTATGCGGGCGGAATGGAATACGATGAGTGTCTGCAGCTAATTGTCTGCAGATAATTAATAGGATAGGAACTTTTGCTTGTGCACGTTGAGGGCTTTACTAAATGCATTAGGAGCAAGTTTGATTTTTTTTGAGGCTACACCACCAAGTAGTTCAAAAGAATGTTTCTCACTATTAGGCGACTATGGGAAAGAAGCATTGTTGCTAATATTCTGTAACAGTGACGCACGCTGTTTGCTGCCGTATGCATGAGGAGACAGTTCCCTTTCTTCTTGCTTTTTAGTTTCGCTAGTTTGAATTTGACTGTAGCACGCTGATGTCTACAAGATGAAGAGAAGACACAATAAAGCATGCTCAGAGTCTGTTAGATTAGCGAGCCCTGCTCAGATTCTGATCGAGATGTATGAAGCTATGTATGTACTAAATGTACTACCACATGCTTCTACTACTAGCACTAAACTATGTACTAAGCTAAAGAAACAGAAAGATACTAGAGAACTCTTCCCCGATACCCAACAACAAACAGAGTGCTTGTGTGTGCGTCACTGATGCAGAATGTAACCAACACTTCCAATTGTGTTGCCTCAAAAATGAACTTCTTTGAGAACTACCCAATGCTGCATCCCCAAAAGAGCCACGAAAAAAGCAACCTCCTCCCACAGTGGCTAGTAAGGCTGCAGCTAAGCCCCTAACGCATACAATGAAAAGCATGCAAGTTATCAATTGGCTAGATTGCTTCTTTAAGGTAAGGGCCATGCAGCGCATAATACATGATGCCATTGACCCATGGACGAAAGCCGTATCTCCTGCCGCGATGAGTGCTACAGGTGCTACAAATGACATCGCAAGCGATTATAACACTGACACTGCCGTCCTAGACGTGCTGTTCTGCGTAAGTAGCTGAAGGTCCTCCTGCAACAACTTGGCATTCAAAACAATGCCACCACTGTGGAAGACAAATTGGCATCAGACCTATCACCAAACTTGTCAAATGACTGAATATGGTCTCAAAAAGCACTGGCGTTGCAGTTTTGAGGCAAACCAATGAATGCACACAGCTTGAGAAGCAGCAGAAAGTTCGAAAAACTGAATTGGTAAACTTGATTCAGGGTATCAAGGTAAGAATATGCCACCGACACTCAAGGCAGGCAGATGGATTTGTTTTGTGCCCATGTGAACGAGTGAGCCAGAAGCACAAGATAACATTAAATTCTCAAACAATTCTCTTGCCCCTGGTGCTGCTGGACGCAGTGCCGTGGCAAATAAAGACCTGAAGTACCTTCAGAAAACCAACTTACTTGGTTGGTTTTGCTTTCTCGTTTTTTGATCTGTTATGTACTCCTTCCGAGTCATCATTAGAGGCACATCTGATTTTTAAGTCTTGTTTTTTTAGGTTATTTGCTAGGCCAGCGCACATGCTTCCACCTACCATCACATATTTTTATAGGGAAGTGTGATGCTGTGCGATAATCTGGATTGTCGCTTATCACCTCTGGTATACTAGGCCGTACCAATCTGTCATGGTACAGGGCTATGATGTGGTTGTATTAAGGGGTCCTGGTGGCTCCGATATGTGGTTGCTTTGTCATTAATGCGATGCCCCATGATGGTCTTGTTCTGTACTTATAAATATCACATTTCTTCAGTAAACTGCAGTTAAAAGTAAGCGCCGATCCTGTGTTTACGCGAATCGATCTCTGCTCTACCATTTTCCAGTGATTATGCTCCGAGTAATGCGCTTAAATAGATTATCATTTTCTACGCAAATTGTCCATGTGTGTCACAATAGCTCATAGAGATTAAGCTATACCTTTGCAATGCTCCACCTCGAAATCCCTATTCATCGGCTTACAGTAATAGTCTTAAAATCGATTTCGCTCTTTTACAGACACTTTCGCCCATATTTTCACTGCACATGCTTTCGCTCTTCCCTTATACCCTCACAATTTGTTGTTGCCCCATGATCTGTGCAGTACTCTACAAGTGAAACAACTTATTCCATACATTTGCAATTACTCAGTAATTTCATTTCTGTAAGTTCCGTCCTAGACATTAGCTAATTCTTTTATTCCTTAAAAATTTAATTTCTCTTTGATAGCAATTACTGCTGCTGCTATTAGAAAATAGCAAAACATAATTTTTAATGCCTTCAATGAATCAACATTTCACCTTGATCCAAAATTTAGTTATCTCGATCAAGATGCAGATGCTGGCTATGCATTGCCCTTCTTGTGATTAATTTTATAAGTCCACCTATGATTCATCGCAGTGTTCTTAGAGTCTCACGGTGGAACATCAGTTCTTCCTATTTATTGAGGTAGCGTTATGCAGGCAGTGTCTGACAAATTGAACATCTTTCCTAAAGTGCGGAAAGCAGACACAATTCTATATGTTGGAAGAATAGAACCTGATCACCTTTCTTTCTCATACAATCACTCAATAAATATATAAACAAAAGAAAAACTAAATTTTCTTTTAGTTATATTAGCCTAACAGTAACTCACTGCTCATTAGTTTGCTGAGCTATCCACAGCTGAAACTGTTGCAGCATGTCAGAAATGCTACAGTGCGTTACACATTGTTTCTCATGAGTAAATGAGCTTTTTCAGGCATCAAGCTCAGCATATCAAAGATGATATGTTGGCCTTTGGGAGGTTAAAATGTCCACAATTTTTTCCATCAATTCCATCCCGTATGATATAGGCCACATGACAACACAATGCATCCAAATAAGCTAACATGTTGACATCTTCAATGCCTAAAAATCATCGGGAACTTTCCATAGGTTGTTGCTTATATGAAGAACAAATTTACATGTCCCTTGCATGTCCTTATGGCAAGAATATCATGATCCCAAGTATTAATTTCTACAATCATGACTTCAACTCACTCTAAAACATATTCTAATAAATGTAGCACTAACATATATACATACCTGACCAAAATATACACAGGGCCTAACTACAGTGTTGGCCAATTAAACGAGGAAATATAACTTATTTCACTTCTTAAAATATAGTCTGTGGTACGTTACTCAAATATGACTCGAAGGAAACTGCACAAATCTGAGTGGCGATGTGGGCTTGTTAACAAGGTTGTTCATGTTGAAATGGGCGAGTTGTAGCGCCAACAGGGAACAAAAACACGAGAAGGCACAATGAAGCGCTACGTGGGTGTATTCTTTGTGCCTTCTCGTGTATTTTCCCCTGTGCGCGCTACAACTCGCTCGTTGCACAAATCTGTTACCAAGCGTCTTATCGTCATTTATTTCAATTTTAAGGGCCTCTGTCTGGGCATTAAGTTAGCGGTGGCCTATTCATGCAGTCTCTAGCATTCACTCAAACCATTACCAAATGTTCACACCCTAAATGTATAATAGCTTTTATTAATGACCAAGTCTGCAATTCTATTGTGTGCGAGCATCGATGACAATACATAGCTGGACCTCTGCAGTGACTGGTCCGCTACAAATTATCTTTGAGGTTCTTAAGCTGCATGCTTTTGTACTTTGATGTTTAATAATGCACTACGTGAGACATGAGTATACTTTATATGGCTTCGTTTTCAAATTTAAGTAACTTCAGGGTGATGAACACACACACACTTATGGAAACATGGAAATGGAAACCGGTGGGGGTATGAATTTACCAAGTTTTCCTCCATTTCCTGTGGATAGCCAGGAGGTGCTCCAGCAATGACACTCCCCTGTCTGAACTGCCCCATGGAGGCCAGCTGTCACTGAGAAAACAAGGATTATTGATATTACCAGATCAGCATCACATATGCGAGCAGCATCACACATGCAAGCCGACTTGCGCAGAACAGTGCAAGATAGTTGAAGTGACATGTACATTAAGTGAATATTCATTTATAACACAGGTAACCGCAGTCTTCCCCGTTGCTGACTGCATGTCTTTTTGCAAAGTAACACAAATAGGCATGTAGCTTACATGATATATGAAGCTCAAGTGCACTATGTAGGTTATCAAGTTAGGTGTTGTTGTCCAGAGGGCTTTCTGATCAGTACACGTGATGCCTTATGCACTGATATGTGATGGTAAAGAACACAGCACTCCCTGTCATTCCATGAGCTCATACTATTACTGCAACTATGTGATAGCAGAAGACTGTATTCACTAGTTCAAAAAGCTACGTAAAACAGGGTACATGCCATAATTGATTACACACATTTTACAAGCTCTTCCAGAATTGTTGTATACTCTATCAGTACAAAGCATGGCTCGATAATAGTATAAACTGCACAGTATGTGCTGCCGTGCTAAAAAATTGCTAAAAGAAAAACAAGGAAAGGTTCTGCTGTCGTGACTTTACCATTAAGTGGGCTCAAATACTACAAGAACACTTATATCGAGAAAAAAAATTGATTTCAACAAATGTAAGCAATGTGTGCAGTCAGCCCTATTATAACAGTTACCAACTCATGTTATCAGCAGAAAAGCAGGTGAGAGCACACTGGCTCAGGCTGAGCCATCTGCCTTTCCTGTAAATAAATCCTCGCACTCTGATGCTCATATTGACACTCCCTTCAGTCACGCTGTACACATTTCAGTGCGCAAATTATTTTTGCCATTTCTGTGCAGTTGTGGCAAGGAAACGACCCCAAAAACTAATCTTAGGGTAAATTAAACGTTATGCTTACCTCATATACCTTCATTTCACTTCTGAGGGAAATGTATTGCTACCAAAGATAGCTTTGGAGAAGGCACTACAGTGTTTGATGGGAGGTGTGATGTGAGACGTTTCTGTAGCAACTGCAAAATAATTTTCTTCCTTCTACTAAAGCTCGCAACCAATAATTAACTTATGCAGCTAACTCACACTAGTGATTCAGTTTTTTATGAAGAAACCTATCATTACAGAGTGCACACTTATTACATACTTAATCACTCTGTAATTATGATGACTCATCATAATATGCAGAGTCATTCTACCACCTTGACTTGCTCTTAATGGAGTCTGCAGCACCTTGGCATAAATTTATGTAAATTTCATACATTTACCGACAGTCCATCCCACTTCGTCACTGAAGGGGATTAAGTGTAATCGGGCAATTTTCTTATGCAGCGTGATAATCGGGAATGCAGAACAACTTCAACGAGTTCCACTGAACGCAGTGTAAAGAAAAAGGTAAGAGCAAATCACAACATGAAAAATAACGACATGCCATAAAATATTTGCTGCAAAATCAGAAAAAAGTTGGCTGGTATCAAAGTGGAGCCAATGCACACTAACATGCTTGATAATAATCTACTGGTAAGAGTTCGTGCAATTTCTTATTCCCGATGATAGATTATAGACAAATAATAATTTAGCCTATAAATACACCCATGTAAGTCCCGAACAACTTGAGATATCCGTGAATCTAGCTTCCTGGATCTTGCGTGTTACTCCTCTATAGCATATGGATACGCCACATAAAAGAAAAACCTGCATCTCTATGATATGAGCACTTGTCAGTTAAATATTAAATCACACAACTTTAATTCTAGTCCATACAGAAAACAAATCAAGGTGAACACGGTTTCTTCAATAAGTTGCCCCAGACTGACCAAGGTGTTGTGTACTGATGATAAGCATTGGTGCACATGCTTCTTGGACAGCCCTGGGCAGTCCGGGGTGGCCAATCGAAAAGCCTAGTATACATATTGAAAATCAGTCTGCACTCCAGTGAGCTATACATCGAGAGAGACCAACATATCCATTTGTGTTCTCCCTATTCACTGCTCCAACTTTTTTGCAGCTAAATCTTCGTACACCTTGCTGGTTTGGCACATCCCATTTGCTTAGCTCATTGAGGAAAGGTACTGCTTTAGGATGTTTTCCTTGTCGTTTGAAGTCTGCCCTAGAGCAGTTCATTGCTGCACATCTATAGAGCCGACATCACATGAAACAATTTAACACTTTATCACAGACAATCTCCCATTTTTGGAATGTTGTAGTAATATTACAGTTCAATGCAAGCAACAGCGTAAAAGTTCATTCACTGCTAAGAATGACTGTTGGCAAATTTTACGCATAGCAGCTATATCCACTAGAGAAGAAAAAAAAACTCATGATGCAAGCAGCTGCAGCCTTGCTGTGGAAACATTTGTATAGCCTTTCATATGAAAGTACCGCACAGTTGAGGCCACCTAAAAATACTGACAAACAAGCTGTGCTGGACAGCTCTCTAGCTAGTGGCTAGTAAGGATAGCGGCATCAGTAACAGCAGCACCAATAGTAATAACGAAAGTTGATAATCAATGCTTGCACTTATTAATGTCACCTTGGTGATTTGGAGGTCCGCCAGCATGATAAAGCCCACTAATTTAAACGAAGTTGTTTAAAATTCTGCCAGACGAATCGCCTAGCAGCCAGCCAGGTACACTCTGTCTCTGCAAAGATTACAAGGTGCCGCGCACACCACAGTGAAATAAAAGCAAATGATATAGCTACAGCTAGCTCCAAAATTACAACACTGAATTCAACCGCATAAAATAATACAAGATATTTCATAGCGTGTAGCATAGCATGACTCGAGACAAGAACGATCGATCGACTAACGCGGACCTTCAATCAAATTATTTCACAGTCAACCTCTGTGCTAGTAGATCATTCGCACTTGCAATTCGGTTGACAGGGTCCGATGGACATACGCCACGAACTACAAGGCAAACATAACAGTAATAGGGACTGTAGATGAAACTGAAGGAGCGGATTTGCCCGCTTGTGTTTTACGAGGTATCGCAACACACACTGCTTCAAAATTACGCAAATACCACAGAACAAGAAGGGGGGGGGGGATTTTACGTACATTTGTAAAACTTACGACTGCAAGTGACAATGTCCAGGTGCGCATTCTCTTCAGAAAAGGTCTTCTTGGGCGCCGCCGTCTACGTACGTGGCAGCTCCATCAGCAGTGATGCGGTTTGTGCAGTTTCACGATGAGCACTGGCATACAATCATCACTGCACTGCGACAACGCGCAACCACGGTAATCAAAAGTTGAACCGTGCGCGCGACACATCCAAACAAATCGATCGCCGAGGGCCGCGCCGGTGAAGGCGCCCGCTGCTTCCCTTTACTTATAGTCGCGTTGAACTGCGTTGACGAGGACTCATTCCGATTGCGTTCACGAAGAACACACATACCGCGGATAACATGGCGTTAACACGGATGCACGAACGAAAATTACACACGAAAACAGGCCTATGAATATGCCTCGGTATCGGACAGCTGGCGGCCATGGGCTGCCGGCGCAGCAAGCTTACCAGTGTTGCCAAGCGATTCATTGCATTGGCCATTCCACGTTTGGTTTCGGTTGGATTTCACTGAATGTGTCAAAACTCTAGCTTGGTGGTAATTTTTGGCAGTATTTCATTTAATGGGGCTTGAATAAAGCATCTAAATTGACTGATGTAGCAAAATTTTTTGTTTGTGCTTGTGCGGTAGCTGATATAACGAATAGGAATTCGTGCAGCAGGTTTCCTAACTCACGCGTTAATATTCCCAGGCTGCTTTTCATAGGCCGGTATATATGATTGCAAAAGTATATGTTCTTCTTCTTTTGACTTCATTGACTTCATTGACTTCATTCACAATGACTTCATTGTGTTTTTCTGTGGTAAAATTCACTTCAACCCGTTACTACCTGCTCGGCGCAAGCACATTCATTTCGATCTAGATGCTTTGCCTATATAGCTGCAGTGCAAAGCATCGCATTTGTTACGTGCTGTAGCTACATCTCGTAAATAAGGCTGTGCTGTCCAGTAGGCCCGGTGCTAATTTATTTATTTATTTATTTGTACCTCAAATACCCCTTTCGGGGTTTTAAATGAGGGGTGGGCATATCTAGTAGGTTACATTTTCGATGAATGCCTTGAACGATGAATGATTGGATTGGTGCACCGCTTCGGCAGGTAGTCGATTCCAGTCCTTCGCTGTCTGTACGAAGAAAGAGTTAAGATGAGCGGCGGTGCGAGCTGGGGGGGGGGATAAACAGCCTTTGAATGGCTATGACGGGATGAAGTTCGATGCGCAGGTATGATGTCGGTCTGGTGAGGCAACGAGTGATACCAGACCGCAGTACCGCACCCAGGATTTCTGCCGGGGGGGGGTACATATTTTTGTGTGTGGGGGGCGGGGGAAGCAAGCACTTTGCATAATTTGTAATTGCCTTGCTTCAGCCAGAGGAATCCAACAGCAACTCAAATGCCTAATAATTATAATAATGACACTAAGGATGAGGACAATGTTTATTTCTTCAGCGTTTTACTGAAACTAAATTAAAAGTGAATGAGTAAATAGAAGACAGTGATAGTGTTTTTGTTAATCAGGAAAATTCAACCTCAAGCCATCTCCTGAATAGTACTGACAATGTGAACACAGCGCTGAAGGAACACGTTGGACTGGTGCGGCTGGATGCGTGAGGAGGGGAGGGGGGGGGTTAACTCGGCCTCAGGGGGGTTAACTACAATTTAGGTATACTTATAAATCCTTATGTGACAATATAAGGCGCATACTTGCAACCATATATGGCAGTAGAAGGCCTATTTGTACCCTTATATGGCAGTATAAGGCCATATCTGGACCCTTATATGGCAGTATAAGGCCTTATCTGGACCCTTATATGGCAGTATAAGTCCTTACTTGGATCCTTATATGGCAGTATAAGGCCTTATTTGGGCACTTATATGTCCAATTATGGCCATATATACATCATATAAGGGCCATATCTGACATTTTCTTAAGGGTTGGTATCTATGGCGTGCTAAGCACAGCTGCCATCCACGGGCTCGATTCCCGCGGATGGCAGCTGCATTTCAATCGGGGCGACATGCTTAAAATTCTCGGGTACTTCAATTTAGGTACACGTGAAAGAACCCGCGGGCGTCCAAATTTATCCGGAGTGCCTCCACTAAGGCGTGCCTCGTAGTCACATTGTCACGTCGTCGTGACTGAAAAATCAGACCCTGGCACAACTGAGAGTCACGAAGGTAACTTTTTATTGGGCGAACGTGGGCCCACAAAAACAGGGTACACTCAAACACAACGATAGCGGTGAGCACAGGTGTGTGGATCGTCGAAACCTTCTCTACACGGGTCAGACGTGTCGGCTATTTTATACATGACTCGGCGTAGATTCCAGAGTAATCACTGGCGATCGCATGCATTCTAGAATGTACAACACTACTCGTGACGCGCGTGTAATCTGATTAGACAAGGCGGGGCTACAGCATAGGCAAGAGACAGAATTAGCGACAACATTGGGGAAAGTTCCGATAAATAATAGCGTGTCTTGCCTCGTGCGATGACATGTAACAGCGCTTAGCCGGTGTAAAATGGTCACCGCAAAATCATAAACAATGTACACGTGTCAATATCTTGGTTTTGGCCCTTTAAATTCCGGAATGAAAAAAATTCACAGCCCTTCCAATACTGGGAAGATTGAAGCCAGCGAAGCTGTGAGTGTGGTAGGTCTGCTGTAGTGAATATTGCTTTAGTGAATATACATATTATTATTGTTGATTATATTGAGCGCCTTCGGCATCTTCGTCAAAGAGGAAAGAACACCGGCGTCTTGTTTTAGCCCGGCGCGATGGCCAAGTAGTGCGTTTGCTGCGCCAAGTCCGCCGCATCGTCATATACTAGCGTATGAGCCACAGCATTTATAGCCGCAGCACACTGCACGGCAGCGTCAGGATCCTGTGAGATCTCTCCCGCTCCTGCTCTCGGCGGCTCATACCCATATATCCAACGCGGGTATGAGCCACACGTGATTTCTTTCTCACCATCCTTCTTTCTTTCTCTCTTTATTTCCTTCCTTCATTCCTTCCTTATTCCTTTCTTTCTTTCTTGTCCCTGGCTCATACCCGCATATACAATGCGGGTTTGCACCACACGTGATTTTGTTAGCGTTAATCATGACGTAACTGAGGAGCATGTAATGTTATTGATGTCATGACCTATCAGTTATGTTAGTCATACGTTTTGACACCAGTGCTAAGGCACTACTGGCGGGACACCGCCATGCACATGAAGTCAAACCACCACACACATGGAGCCCAAACACAAATGATAGTTTTTTTTTCTACACGCGGGCACGATTCTAGAGGAACAAGCCTTTAACAGCTTCGCTTTAAAAAAGATTTTTAAAAAAGAAAAAAAAAACAAGAAAAATGTGGTCAAAACTTTTCCAGAGTCCCCTGCTACGACATGCGTCATAATCAGAGCGTTGTGGGGAGTTTTGGAGACCCGTTGAAGCGAGAGGCAGACGAAGCTTTCGCTCCCCGCTGCCGGCGCTTTTCATGATAGTGTCGTCCCAGTGCGGGCGACGCAATCAGCCTCAGGGGTGGAGTGGACGCGAAAGTGTTGCTGACTTCGCTTAATTTGTACCGCCGATGTGAAGATGTTGTCGTCGTGGTTATGAAACTATCATTCGTCGCCGACTCCCCAATTCAACAAAACGAATTGTTTTCGCATTCAAATTTGCTTTTTTCGGTTGTCCAATAATTCAAAAATTTCGCGGCCCCTTTCCGTGTAAGAAAGATACATTAGCGACTGTACTTATTTGCACAAAAGGTCGAATTTCAATACAAAGAAATTTTGATATAGCGAAGCAAATTGCCTATCTTACCGACTTCGTTATATCGAGGTGTAACAGTATTATCTTTTCTCAAACTGGTGTTAGTTTGAGAATTCTTGCTAAGTGAATGTGTCTTGTGAAATCCCGGGTTTTAATTTGAATGTTGCTATATGTGAGCTAAAGTAATTAGTTAAAAAGTTGAGTACTGAAATTTTGTTAGACAAAAATTCATTTTGATTTACACTGTAATAGGGCCCGCCTTCTCGAGTAATCCAACTCAATGAGAAGTTCTGTGCTATATGGCATAGGTTATGTTGTAACAGTTTGTTAACATTAACAAAAAACCAGAGCCCTTCCACCCTGTGAAGACGGAAGTCCAGCAAAGCAGGCGCTAACGGTGTCACGTCGTTTTCGCGCCCATTTGCGCTTCTGTGCGCGCTGGCGCTCCTTCAATTCCCGCTTTTCTTCCTCCAAGCGAATGACACGCGTCCGTCCTATAGTGAGTTTAAAGGGCAACTGCTGGTGACAGCGGTAGCGTGATCTCTACGTCACGAGACAAAGGGGCACAACGATTGGTGGGAAGTGCGGCCGCCGAGTATCACGAGACTTGTGAAAGAGGCATCGGCGGTGGCGAGGGGTATAACAATGGGTCATCGATCGTCTGTTTTGACATCTCTGCTAAGGCACATAAAGCGATATATATCCATCACCCGTAGTCCACAGCGGTACGTGCGGGCGACGCACGGGTCATCGACGTGCGGGTCATTGCACTTGCACCCTTTATGCACACCCACCAGGATCGGCCCACATTGTTGGTCTATGTCGCCGGAAACACTCAGCCAGATCCTAGCCATGTGCAGCTTCGCGGTAAGAAGCACCTGCTATTATACGGCGAGCGGACCACAATAGTGTTTCACAATTTGAAAGCGAAGCCCATCACCAGCAAGCACAGCGAAGATCCACAAAGTAAGCAGGTAGTGACGATTTCCCAGTCATAGATGCGCTTGCTCAACCACCGGCGTTTTTCTACAAGTAGTATGCAGAGCTCGAAGCGTGCCTTCATTCCGCGGCTGGTATTGCGCGACAAATAAAGGGGGGGGGGGAATACGATAAAGCTATATCAGCACCCCTAGTCATCTCCACGCGGAAGGACACTCACGGCCACACATTTTTGTATAGCAATGCCTTCCACTCGATTCATTGTCACGCTTATCCTCTACCGTTCACAGCCGGCTGGTCCAGTTGATAACGCGGGCGGAGCGTCGCTCCCACGCGAAAAGCGTGAAAAGGGATGTCTTCGAAAAAAGCGCCGCTACAAAATTGTGGCCCAGATACCCGTATATCCTGCCAATTCCTGTGGGCGATCACCATTCTTAAATAAGGCTAAATGGTCCACGTCTTAGTGCCGCCCTTAATTTGTTACTTCGTCTTCAGCTACAGGGCAAGCTCGCCCGGTATCTACAAGGAGGATGATGTCTCACTGACCTTTCCACGGCTACGAGCCTATTGAGCAGATCCAGCGATGCAGGTTATGCACCGGTGCCAGGAAACAGCATAAATACTCAGGTAATGGCCACCGTCATGTACTCTCGCCTCTCAGTAAATCAATGTACCGTACGAAGGACACCATATGTTGATCCTAAATGACATCGGCTAGCCAAACTGTGCTTCTATATACATTCACCAGGGCAAACGCAGGAAGGGAAATTTATTCAAGCGAGTTTTTATCTCGAAACCTATGCATTCATGCCACACGACTGCAGGCAGCAAGTTAACTGTGACAATTGATCCATAGAGGCGCCGTACCTCTTCGCCTAGTTGATGTATTCCTTGTTTGGAAGAATCTTCGTCAGAAATAATTAAGATTCGGGGGCATGCATTAGCATGGTTCTCCAGTGGAAGAGTAGTCGCCTGCCTCCTCTGCCCATGTCACTGAACTCTATCGTAGCTCACGAAATCATTGTCGGTTTCATGAGCCAATGCATACAGCGACTCAGCCTCGAAAACTTCTAGTTGCACATCCAGCATCATAGTGTACCCTGAGTAACGCAACCGAAAGACGAAAAACCTGTAAACAAGTCTTTGCTACAAAGTTCCCTTATGTCAAAGGTACGTGCCAAGACGTCAGTCAAGATATTGTCAGCATGCTCAGGTGGCCGATATTTCGTGATGTCAACAGTTACGTGTGGCAGTGTATGGGCGTCTTGCGCTGGAGTTAGAGGTATAGTAGCGGTGCCTGGTGGCGGCGAGAAAAGTTATCTGGGTAGCACCAGCTTGGGTAGTATTGAGCCCTGTCTGTGGCAAAGCGCGTTTCTAGCTCGAGTTTTGCGTTGATTCGCACTTTTTTATGCCCGGTTGCGAGTGTGAAAAGGCTTGTCACTTCTCACAGACCACGCCGACCATGCTGCGAGCTAGCCGCAGCCTAGTTTTACGAAAACGGACTCTCCGTGTGCCCTGGGACGTAATGCTGGAAGCAGAAGGAATCGGGATGCCGATCCAAATTGACCTAGCTCAGCCTCGAAAAAGCGTCACCGTCGTTACTGCGGCGTCGTGGGCTGCCATGAGCCAAGAAGGCCTGAATCTCAACGTCAGATTCTACCGTTTTTTTTTTCAAGGCCTGACGCAGCGGAGCGTCGGGCGCGCTGGATAACTTCACTACCCCACTACGAGCAGCACAGGTTCGAGAGTTAAAGGTGCTCATCCTTGAACTCAAGCCAATACGTTGAGGCAGTGCAGCAAGGCAGTATTGATTACAGCACATCGATTTTCGAGCGCTGTCATTAAAAGCTAGATCAAGCGAGCAGCGCACGGGCTCCGCACATAGCACGTTACTATGAGCTCATATGCATTGCATCAGTTATTTATCAGTTCTAAAGGGACAGATGGCCGCTACTACAGCGCAGGCATAACTACTTGTCTAGCGGCGTGCAGTCAACAAAGATTGCAGGAGGCCCGCCGTTTCGCGGCATGCTGAAAGACCGCTGCCGTCGCGGCGCGTACGATCGTGCGCTCGAGCAGTTCATACATCGCGGCATGCTGAAAGACCGCTGCCGTACGTCGCGGCGCATACCGTCATTCGCTCGAATAGCTCCGTACACATGTCTGCTTATTTCTGGTGTGAATTCATTTATAGCAAGAATTTCCTCGCGTTTGTGCGCCTGAAGCCTTACCTGAAGTTCAAGTTCGTATGCGACTCGCTTCACTTGCGATTCACACCGCGCTAAAACTTCGCCGCTTATTTCCTGAACGGCGCGCACGTATTCGGCATTGCATAATTTATTGCCTTTATGCAGCGTGCCACCCCTGAAAAAATCTCCGGCACCCGATATTCGCTGCAGGCCGTGGTACAACACAACCGGAAGTGACGCGTAATATTGTAAACATGCTTTCCGAAGCAGACGACCGAGATTGGTACTACCCAGTTCAGGACAGAGGGCGCTCTTTAGCACCATTTTCGCAGCGCCCCCTAGGCAAAGCAGGAGCCCCATACTGTGTGCGCACTGAGGACAACCGAAAGTCGAAGAAAACGCGCCGCCCAGAAGAACGCACAACGAACAGACATTTTGTTTTAGGCGACATACTCAATTTTATGCAGCTGATTGTCAGGGTCATTAGTCGTGAGAGCAACCACGAAACACAGCTCAGTGTTCAGTGCCCGCCAAAGGATATTTACATCTCGATGCCTACAGAAAACTTCCGCCAGTTCATGCGCGGCTCTTGACAGCTGTGAGTCCCGCTGTCCTGCTTGAGGGATCGAGATCGTTTTCAAGTACTGAATACCAAAAGGCACTTTATATCCCATTAAACGTCCAGCTGCAACGAAGTTTAACTTTGGATAACTTGGTTATAAATGAGTAGCGTATATACTATCACAGCAATATTGGTCCAGATGTGAGGCTAGTAAATGTACTATTTCGCTTTTTATTACAACCCGCAAGTAATCACTAAAGGATACGGCACGTTCACACCTTAGTTAGCGGATATGATGCCCTCCCCAAACATATATTTATTGTTTTAAATTCCGCGTCATTTAAGCGAGGGAGTCAGTTTCGGTATCGATAACATATTTCCGAGTTTATCCTAACGCACCCCCTTTTGTTTCAAGCATAATATTGTACGCGAACCTTGTTCTTACCTACGCTGTCGGAAATTACGCCACTTTTGCTGCCCTTAATTTTGATGGAGTTGATCTTTAAAGCAATGGAAAATTATTTATGGCGCAAGACCCGCTAATATTTTTTTTCTTTTTGTCTATAAGACAGCGACCCATTTTTAAACGCCAAAGGGTCCTGTTGAGAAAGGCAAGCATAGCACTAATTTGTCATTTCTGCACGTTGCTTGCCTTCACCACATTGGCACTTTCCTGCTAAAAAAACCTATGTTTATTGTTTAATTTATTTGCCGCAATTACAGAGGCCTCTATGAGCAGGATTAGATCGTATATATTACTTACTTTCAGGGGCCAGCCAAAACTGTGCGTTTCAGATGCCTTCCATGCTACAGGGCACGCAATATATATTGCGTAACACAGAGACATGCGCTTGCTTGTAGTTATGTTGACCAAGTAATAAAGTGCTTTTATATAAAAGCGAAGACTTAATAAATGAGCCACACATTGCTATGACAAATGGAAAATACAATATTTCATGAGCACCACTGAAAAAGCAAAACCGCAACCGCAGCGTTAGTTTTCTCTTACGGCCCTTTTTGAGGGAGATTGGAATAAACTCCTATGTGGCTTTCCAAAATATCACGCAGCACGATATTGCACCGCTACCAGCATGACGCGGTGCGATAGGTGCCTGCGAATAAACCATAAACCACTCGGCCACGGATTCCGAGAATTTATAAACATTACGCTTGTGTTTATCAAGATGCCGCATGAATTTGCACGACTGTATTTCAAAAATCGCTTTTGGCAAGAGCGTTATGCCATGCGTGGAGAGTCAAGAATGGCACCAATCGAAAGCTCAGTCTCCGGACTACATATACTGTAGCGGCTATTATGAGAGCAGGCTTAGTTTTGTCACAGTGACCGTTTCCGTCTCAAAATGGAGTGCAAGTTTTTGTGGTTTCCATAGGCTTCGATTGCTGATTCCATAACCGCTCTGGGAGAAACTTCTAGATTTGAACAGCGTGATCTCTGTGCCAGGGGGTTTATTAACGTTGGACGGTAGGCAGAAGAACTGCACGACGGGCACAGCAAGGACAGTCTAAAGCCGGCGTCAACAGCTCGCGATCTGCGCTCGCAGCTTCAGCCAAGACAGTGTCCCACTGCCGGGTGCGTTGCTTCATTCCCACTACAGTACCCCAGCGGCGAAGGGAAGCCATCCTAGCGACTCGAGGCGACGTGAGAGTAAGGGGGTCATGATATGGCTTGAGGTGGTTCACGTGGACCACCTGGCGGCCAAGCGGACGCTTGTCGGAGGATGGGTTGACCAGCTCATAACATAGGTGACGGAAGATAGACACTAAAGGCCTTGGTACTTGGGGCCGCTTGGTACTTGGGGCCGCGATAAAGGCCTTGGTACTTGGGGGCAAACTTAGGAGTCAGGCCAGGGGAATGAAACGGTATGCGGAGCCAGACGAGGTAGCCGACGACGAAAGCTTGTTCAGTGAGATAGCGGTCATGGCGATCTTTCTGGAGGGCTTGGTTGTCCGAAGTAAATGAGCGGGCCATCTGACGTAAATCTTCAGCATATTGAGCCATTTCAGAAACTAGGCTGAGTTTGGCGACGTCCGGGCGATACGGCAAAATGGTGTTGAGGGTGGTGCATGGTTCGCGGGCATTTAAAAGGAAGAATGGGGAAAAGCCGGTGGTCGATTGTGTTTTGGTATTATACGCGTTAGTGACGAAGGGAAGAATGACATCGCAGTTAGAGTGTTCAGAAGTAATCTACATGGACAGCATGTCTCCCAGCGTTCGGTTGAAGCGCTCTGTTTGTCCGTTGGTCTGCAGGTGGTAAGCTGTATAGATGTGCGGTGAACTGTATGGCATGAACGAAAGAACTCCTGAAGGACATCGCATAAAAACACACGCCCTCTGTCGCTCAGTAGTTCGCGTGGTGCGCCACGAAGGAGGACGAAATTACCAAAGCTGAAGTTCACAACGTCACGAGCACCAGTCGAAGGAAGGGAGGCTCTTTCCGCATACCTCGTAAGGTAATCCACTGCGACGATGACCCATCGGCTACCTGCGGCAGAGCACGGAAGTGGGCCATAAAGATCGATTGCGACACGGTCGAAGGGGCGTGCAGGACACGGTAAAAGCTGTAGAATCCCGGGCGAATGGGGAAACGGTTTCCGTCGTTGACACAATTGGCAAGAACGAATGTATTTGCGGACATATGTATACCACTCCACGCCGGTAATTACGTTGGCAGAGCCACTCAAAGAGCACTGCACGGGCTTGGGCTTACCCGAAAGCCCGGGCCCGGCCCAGCCCGTGGGCCGGGTCGGGCAGGGTAGGGCAGTTTTTGCACGGTATCGAGCCAGGCTCGGCCACGGCATGTGCTTTTTGACCCGGGCCCGGGCCGGGCTCGGACTTTCGGTTAGTGTGCATGTAACGTGCAGCGAGTTATCCTCGCGCGTCTCGACTCTGAAAAACCTGTTGCCACGGCGCAGCTGGAAGCTGGCAGTGCCACTCCTGTGTACTTCCCTTTTCTTCTTCTGTCGTATTTTTGCGCTGTTTGAACATAATGTAAAAGTGCAGAAAGACCAAAGTCGCCTCAACCCAAAGGATGCCATTGTATTCCTTACCTAAATCAATGCACGTAAGTAATGCTTTCGGCGCGGTGTAAGCGCGTTCGCGACTTGATGATTCTTCAAGGGCGAATTGGTAAAACGATGACTGTTAAGATAATTCGTCACGCGGCTGAAATAAGCACTGCGTCCATCCATGATTGCACGCATGTTTTCAACCGGTCGCCTATCAGCAGCGCATTACGCTGCATCATGGAGAAACGAGAAGCTTTCTTTCTCCCTTTACTCCCTCCATGCGGTGCGCTCACGACCGGTCGTGGCTGCGCTTCAGCTAGAGTGTTCTTGAATACGGTTGAGTGGGACGAGCGGCTGGGGCGGCGCATGCTTTGCAGTGAGGCGCCCGACGTGGACAAATACTGTGGCGGCGCTGCGATAGAAGTGGATTGGGCCGCATCAAGGTCGCGCCGTTGGTAACTGCTGGCGATACATTAGTCGTTCGTACAGTAGTTATTCGTACTATTTTGCGCATGGTTGTTTGCGTTCAGACCGCTGAAATGGTGCTCATAATTGCTTATGGACATGTTTTTATGCCTTATTAATAAATTCCTTTCATTCTCTTCTTTATTATATATTTTATTAATGCGGCTCGGGGGTCTTTCTTGGTCTCGGGTGGGTTCAGGCCAGTTTCGAGCCAGGCCGGGCCGGGCTCGGGCCTAAGGTAAAGGGGTGGCGGGCCGGGCCGCGTCGGTAATGTAGATTATTTCAGGGGCCGGGCCCGCGTCTTGCCATAAAACTTTTGGTCCGGCTCGGACGGGCAGCCCAAAATAAAAACGGCCCCGTGGCGGGCCCGGGCTGAAAAAATAGGCCTGTGCAGTGCTCTAGCCAGTCATACGTTTTCAACGCACCAGCGTGAGCATGTTGAGGGTCAGCATGAAAGTATGCGCAAACATCGGACTGCATATGGCTAGGGATGACGGGCAGCGATTTATGGCCATCTGGTCAATAGTTGCAACGTTCGACGTCCCGTATCGCGAAATGCGAGGTTTGGCGGCGTAGAGCGGCCATTAAGATAAACATGGGAGCTGCCGTGACACTTCCTCACACACATATCTTTTATTTGCGAGAGTAGCGTATCGTGGTCAGCACATATGCTTAAGGCGGCGAGGCATTCGTCGGTTGTTGTCGGCCGCCGAACCAAGACGTGTTGTTTACGGAGCTCGTCAAAGCTCTGGCACAAGGTCGTAAGCTCAGGTACGGTGCCAGGGTCCTTTGCCACCAACATTTGAAAGACATCGTCGTCAATGCCTTTCAAGATGTGTATAATCTTCCCTAGCTCGGTCACTGAAGGATTCAGGCGCTTACACAAGTCTATGACCTCTTCTATGTAGCTCGTAAAATTTTCGCTTTGCTGTTGCGCACATCCGCGGAGGCGCTGTTCGGCACGGAGCTGCCGCACGGCGGGGTGGTCGAACACGACTGCTAAGCGTTTCTCGAACGCACTCCATCTAGCCAAGTCAGATGCGTGGTTGTGGTACCACAGGCTTGCGACGTCCTTTAGATAGAAGGATACATTCTGTAGTTTCAACGGGTCGTCTCACTTATTAGGGCCGCTCACCTTTCCGAATGTCGCCAGCCAATCTTCCACATCGTGGTCATCTGTTCCACTAAAGGAGAAAGGGTCGCGCTGGCGCAGCGCACCGGTTACGAAGACCTGAGGAGATAGGGCGGCTGCTTGCTGAGTGGTTTCGTCAGGCATTGTCGGGCTAGATGGCAGCATCCGACTTCGGAGTTCCAGGTTTGCAGAACGCGCAACTCCACCACTTTGGAAGCGGGTTTGTTAAAGATGGGCGGCAGGCAGAAGGACTACACGACGTGCACAGCAAAGAAAGTATCAGCCGGCGTCAACAGCTCGCGATCTGCGCTCGCGCCTCTATAGCCCCATTACAACTCCATCCCCATTACAACTGCACTGTCTCGCGTGGTTTGTCTTCTAGAACCTGTCCCCTGCATTTTTCAATAATCGACCTGCTCATTTATTTTGCGCGAAAAACCCGCTTGTTTTATTGAAAGCGCGCTAGATTCACGCCGCGGCCGCTTGGGGCGCTAGTTGATAGGTGTCCAGAAAAGCTGTATATGTACGTTCTGCCATTGGGAACGTGCTGCTTCAAAATGTAGAAAAATACCCTATAAATGTGTTCGATGCTGAGCTGAGTGGAACCCACGTCACAAGGGACAGCAATCCGACGCATTATAACGCTGCACCACAAATTAATTGGGCATAGTTAAGTGTGTTCTTTCGCCTTGAAGTTCATCAAACCTCTTCGAAGTTATTACGGCATTGATGAAGCAGGAGGCAGGTTGGAGGTAACAAGACTTGAAGATATATTGTGACGAAAATATTTACCAAATTGTTTATTTATTAAGGCTTAACGCTTTTTTTACTAATGGTGACTGTAAAGCTGCTTATTCGAAGAAGTATACTAATTAACCTTTTAAGCAAGCATACATTAAAAGGAAGTTTGTCCTTGTTATTGCATGTCGCGCTGATATTGCACAAACAATACTACAATGAGTGTGGAGACAGGCAGGCATGAACGAGCGCTGTGTGCTTAGTTTTTCGGGATTATAAATTCAGTACTCTATTTAAACACCAATGGCATTCTGCCACCACGTTTGAAAATTGCAAGACCATAAGAGACAGCATTTAGAGTTTTCATTTGATTGCGCGTAGTTTATTCTTTTTATCTATGCAGAACAAAGTGAAGCAAGTTGTTAATCTACAAGTCTTATTGAAAGAACAAAGTGCAGACGTTTTCAAAACCAAGTACAATATCACTTTACAACGAGAAAAAAAAAACCAAGCACAATAGGCACGGAGAAGCCATATACCTTAAACAATACAATTAAAATATAATAACTAAGAACAAAAAAGTCGGTAGATCCCACGCCCTGTGGGAATCGATGTTACGTGAAGCAGTGTGCGGGGAGCATACCAAGTGAATGAAACGACCATGAGAGCACCAAGATATATGTGGCTGTTTCATGACATACATGACACGCATGTCATGACCTATCATTTATGTTCGTCATACACTCTAGTCGTACTAGCGAGCATGAGCGTCTAGCGAGCATGAGAGCGCCAAGGTGTAGGCAGATAGATGGATAGATAGATGCTTATTGAAACAACAAAGTGCAGACGTTTCCTCTTTACGTGGTATATGATCGCCAAGAAATGACTTGCATTTAAAAAGTATATATATATATATATGCATCATGTCCGCTACATTCCGTTGCATACAATATCCAGAGAAACTAAAAGGCCAACTGTGGCTGCCACATTCACATAATATTAATTAAAAGAAAGCTGGGACTACACAAACTACACAATTGCACCGTGGCACCCCGCACAATACCCGACGTGGGTTCTTTGTTCACATCATATAAGTGTGGCTTCCTTTGACGATTATATGTGTAGCACAACCTACTACGGGGGACTGGCCATGAATCGGGCGACAGTGGGCAGAAAAGGGAATACTTAAGTATGATTTTCTTATTTAAGAATGAGGTATGCAGTGAATTCTAATCGTTATTATTAAATTTTCCTGGCATAGTATCTGAAAATTTCAAGTTAATATTTTGTTTTCATGTAGGTTTGGTCCACAGACTGCAAATATTCATCCTTTTCTTCGTCTGCTGTGTTCCTAATATTGGGGATACTTGGAACTTCGATAGAAATTTTAATCAGCACGGCGACATGGGCCGGCGTCATGTGACATTTATCTGATGTTAAGAGCCTGTTCATGGTGGAAAAGCTTCTTTCAACGGCAGCTATTCCTACACGAAGAAGCAGTATCTTCATTGCAGCTGATGACAACCTCTCTCGAGCTCGCACGCAAGCATTAGCAAGTGCTTGCTGTGAAGCCAGCTCTCCAGCATACCGTCTGGAAATTCTACTCATTCTCCAGTCTAGTCGTTCGGAGCTTAACGATAACGAGAGAAATGTGCCACATTGTAAGTTTTACGACTAAGCACAGGGGTAGTGCTCGTACTGTACGTATTGTGCATACGAGTACGTTGACTTAGAAATGGAAAACAGAAACACCAAACATGAATCTCGCATCTCATTCACGCGCAAGCGTTTACCGCGACCTCAAGGATTCTCTGCTCCCTGCTGGTCGTAGTGTAGCATGATCGTGTGCGCGCTGAACATGACAATTGGGCCTCAAAATTAAGGCCACGTAGCGTCCACCTCCGCAAACAGTAAATATTTCTTAAAGCGATTACCACAGTGCATGGGTTAAGCGAAATTTTTTTCCAGGATGAGTTCCTGTCTGAAAGAAGGGAGCGAGGGGTCCGGAATAATTTTTGTGGGTGTGTCCAGATCCTCCTGGGGAGGTGTCGGGGAAGGGGTGTTAGGGGGGTGTGTATCAATCCCTGCTTAGCACTACGCGATATCGGAACTACTGAAACATGAAAGCGCGCGGCCCTGAGTCGAGCGAAAATGAAGCATTTACACCACCCATGTCGTTATCAAGGGTAACGCCAAAAAGTTATTTTTTAAGAATCTAATAGATGTAGACAATTACAATTTTCTTGCGTCGTATAATACTACGAAATTATCTTTTTAATCCGAGTGGTTGAGAAATAGGGACAATTTTTTTAGGAGCGCCTTCGTCATCGGGTAAGTACCTTAATGTCCCTGGGGAGTCTCTTATCGTGTCCTGCATTTACCTGAATTTCTATATTACTAAAGCTCTATTTGCGATTATATTGACGCCTTAGACGTTCTAGAGCATTACTCTATTACTTTAGCTTGAATTTTTATTTGCCTTTAGTGTCCCTTTTATGACATGCATAACACATCTAGCCATGTCTCAAGCCTTCCTAGGTAATTCTGAAACGACTATTGCAGTGAGTGTACATTAGTTGCAGATGTAGGGAATGCAATATCGTCCGCATAAACATAAACGTTTACTTCCCTGGACTAAGGAATTGTACTTAGCAAAATGTTAAACAAAATGGGAGAAAGAAAGGCACCCTGTGGTACAACTCTTGTTTGTTTGCATTTAGATTTTGAAATGCCGCGTTGATAACAATAAAATTCTCTCTCATCAATTTATATATTCATGCGGTAATATACTTCGGTAAATTCGTAGATTGAAGATTATTGAATGGAATAAGTTATTCTAGTGTCGTATGCTTTTGCTACATCCAGCGTCACCAAAGTTGCATAGACTAGTTTGCGATGAGCGAGTTTATTGCGGCTGTCTAGGTCTACATGGGCGCACCATATCGAGTGCCCGGGACGAAATCCAATCTGACATGGACTGAGAAGTGTATCGCCCTGTATAGAATTTGTTATGCGCCCATGGACAATCATTTCTATTAATTTTCCGACATTGGAAGTAAGAGAAATTGAGCTTACGTTGTCCAGGTTAAGTTCCGCTGCTTTTTTCTTCAACAGTGGCATAACTTTAGCTACCCTCCGCTCTCTAGGAATGCAGGAATGTTTTAGAGAAAAATTCACTATATTTGGGAGGTCGTGAGGCGCATAATGAAACAGGTTTTACCATTCCAGTTGTAATTCCATCTGGACCTGGGGCTGACATCGGTGATAAACGAATAATGTTCTCAAGCTCTGTCAATGTCACTTCAACAAATTCGTCTCCCGAGGGAGGTTTCGATAGTCCTGTCGGCAATTTATGTGTAAATCGCAGCGCTAGACCTTTAGCAATTTTCTCAAGTGACTCTGATAACTCTTTTGTTGATAGAACGACTCTGTCGATATTCACTGGCGCCGATAGAACTTTACGGGATCGAAGAAATGTAAACAGACCTTTTTATTACCAGACTTAGAAAGATACGTGTAGTGTTTCGAAGCATAATCGTCCTTAGCTTTTGAGACTGTTCGCCTAAATGTAGCAGCTACATAGTTATAATCAGCCCAAATAAAGGGCATTGGTTTTATAAAAGTTTCATTATGCAGCTTTTCGACGTTTAAACTCTCGCTCACAGTCGAAATTCCACCAGGGACAATATGAACCACCCTTAGTAGATGGTACGACAACTTGATACTTTTCGATATTTCTTTCAGTATTGAATAAAAGCTCATTGCCTCAATATTCCTCTCCGTGCTTTCCTGAGCGTTTAAAGCTGATTTTAAGCATTTTTAAATTTTGAATAATTTACAAAATGAGCACATGATTATCGAAACAAGTTAACGGAGTAAGAAGTGCAAAAATTATAGGTAGATGATCACTGTTAGTACGGGAGTAACTGTGTTCCAGGAGAGGATAGAAATGCTCCAGCGCACAAACGTAAGATCTGGGGCAGAGCGTGACTGACCGCGAACGAAAGTGTGTACTCCCGAATTTAAACAGGAGAAATGATTTGATGAAGTCAATTCTCACAATCGTTTGCCGCAAGTCTCCGTTGGGAAACCTCACGATACATGGTGAGAATTAAAGTCAGCTACTAGTCTGACGTTATTCTGACTGTAAGCAAGAGTGCTATCAAGATAACGGGTATCTTGCACCCCAGCGGGGAAGTGCGTGTTAACTACAGAAAATGTCTTGCAACCAAGAAGCGTTATATGCAATACTAAGATTTCACATTCTGGTGACATTATCTGATGTGCTATCGTAGCTTTATGGCAGATCTTTGCTGATACAAAGAAAGCTAAACCACCGCCTCGGGAAAGGCGATCCAATCAAAAGCGTCTGAAATTTTTTAGATGAGAAGCTTGATCAGCAGCAAGCCAAGTTTCCTGTAAAATAATATCTGGAGAATATTCAGAAGCAAGATATAATAAATCTTTTGAAGCGGAAAATATGCAACGACAGTTCCATTAAATTACTGCACAGCTTCCTATGACGAAGGAAGCAGAGCAGCAGAGACCGCTTGGTCTAAAACGCTATCTTTTAAGAAGTCCTACTTAGTAGGAGTCTCTCTCACGTACCTCTCACCTTGGAGTTGGTGAGAGAGCTAGACTTTTTGTCTACCGTTGATCTTGTGGGTTTAAGTGATCGGAGGTCCATTTCTACATCTTCATTTTCCATCCAATCTGTGTCGGCAAGGCCGGTGTGGTCAACTTTCTCAGAAGTTGTTGGCTGTGCAACATCGTTGTTAGTCAATGGCTGCGGGGTCGACACTTCATTAGTTTGACTCTGTGGTAGAACAGGCACCGGGCCCTCATTGTCGGCTTTATTAGCAATTTGAGACCAGTGAGCTAATTGTGTGGACATTGCCTGAACAAGGGAGTCACTGAGGTTCGCCATAATGCGTTCCATTGCTTTTTCCAACGCCTTTTCGACAGAAGCTGCAACAGCCTGAGAGATTGATTTATCCATACCTAATGTTTGACGGGCCGTTATACTAGCATTTCCTTGAGTCCTGCGCTGAATTTCTGCAATGGCCTCGCAACGAGAGAAACGGCGTCAGTAAATTATCTTAAGGATTTGTAGTTCTCTTGACCTTGCAGGAAACTTAGGATCATATGCAGGATCAGTACCGCTGCAAAGGCAGCAGGACTCATTATGGGAAGAACATTCATTTGAGCTATGGATCTCACCACAAAGGCGGCATCGTGTGTTTGACCTGGAACCTTTCATGATGTGTCCAAACCGCCAGCATTTTAGATAACACTGAAGGACACGGGGTGATAGATGTTCAACTCGGTATATGAGTGGCCATGCCTTGATTTATGATGGATGATTTAAGCCAACAAACGTAACAATGATGGTTTCTGTGGGCACGCGCTCATTATCAACGACACGGCTGCAACAATACACCGAAATCACGCCTGCCGATAAAAAATTTCGAAAATAAACTTATGTCAACACCACGGACTAGGGTTTTGGTACATGCGAGGTGATGAGGAATGAAGCTAGTCACCGGATCTGTCGCAAAAACATTGCACTTCTGTAAATCTTGTACATAAGCCTGGTCTGTGGAACAGCAAAGGATGCCCCCTGGGCCAAATTGCCGAACCTCGGTGATATGTTGAAAATTGGCCGAGGCCGTCCGCAGTTCGGTTTGAATCGCCTTGGGATTCTTCATGCGAATCACTCCGCAATCAATCGGGACTAAAGCCACAGGTACGCTGCTGGTCCTGCTGCGTAAGAAAAGCTCCACAGGCAAATCAAGGGGAGGAATGGAAGCCGACCAGGAGTATGCCTCCTGGCCTGCCGATGAGAAAGACATTGCAGATGAGCACGAAATTACTCAACCGCTTAACAGCTATTGCAAAAAAGCGAAAATTAATTAGCTGAGGAAGCAAAGGACAATAGAAAAATACTGTCGCTGCAGTCCACGTTGTGAAGGTGGTTGGACAGCGAAGCTATAAACGACATCCACAACGATTACCCATTGTGACGTCACTTGAATTAACACACGTGGCTCTACAAAGAGTGAAACCAGAGACAAGTGAAATGTACTTAACCACACCCTTTATTACACCACAAGGACATTATATTCACGCTGTTCTTCTGGCGTCATTACTTTCTGTGGTATACCCATGGTAGCTTGGAATGAAGTGAATGAGTTGCTAGACCGTGGTAACGTCACTACGTGATTTCTCTTCTGTTGGGTACTTTTCCACTCGGAGTAAATTACACAACCGTAATCTTTACCGGGAAACACACGCGGGAGAAGGAACGCGCTTCGCATTATTCGCAGACGTCATTAGCATACATTACACGGTTTGAACTTCACACGAGGGTTTTGAATGGCGTCAACCCCTTTCGAAGCAGCTGCAAACCTAATCTTTACCAGAACGCGTCGGAGGGTGTTCCCATTGTTCACACGCGCCTTATCATCCATCATGTGGTTTTGATGCTTGTCTTGTGGTTTTTCTTTTGAAAACAAGTGCTGAGCTGTATGCTGTGAAACCATCATTTCTTTCTTTAGCTCCCTCAGCAATTTCGCCATCATGGACGCTTTCTTACTGTTTTAGTTTTTATTAGTTATTACAGTCAGCACGAGTTAAGTCGTAGGCTCGCTTTGAGCGGTGAATTAAATTTTATGCGTAAGTGTCAGATGACCCATTGAGGGAAATGCAGCTCCACTAACGTGAAACCTGGGAAGGTGCGAAGCATGCAGTAATGCACCGCTTATGGGCTCATACTGCCTTAAGCAAAGGCTCATAAACCCGTAAACGTGGCCTCCCCATTACGACGACAGAAGAGAAGTGAAATTCTACGCTGGAATGACGAGCGGCAATGCAGCCAGCTGTGGAAGACGACGACGAACGCGGGACGCTCGGCATGCGCTCGGCACGCGCTCGGCACGAGCACGCACCTGTTCTTTTTTTGTTCTCTGCCCCTGCCACCTCGTGCTCTCTCTTTTTTTTCCGCGACGCGCCGCACAGGTAGTCAATGTCGTCGTTGTCGTGTTTCACCACAGTTATCTACCTGGGAGTCTACCGATCTCGAAAACGGGGTCTGTCGATAACTATAATATACTCAAAACGCATATCCGAGGCACGCCTACGAGCCAGCTTTCGAAGAAGACGACGACAAACACGCGAGCAGTGGCACGAGCGCATTCGCGCTGGACCTGAGTTTTTGCACAGGGAAAACAAAAATGCACAGAGACATATCCAAGCGCCCCCGTGGCCTAATGGACAAGGCATCGGTCTCCTAAACCGAGGATTGCGGGTTCGAGTCCCGCCGGGGGTGAACCTATTTTTTTTATGCGCGAGCGTCGATGCTCTACCTGTCAAACCGGCGATATTACATTTGTCGCCGCAAGGGATGATGGTACACTTCATTAAATAAAAAGTAAGAGTAGCCGTTGTGGGGAGGGTCCCTTAGTCCAGGGTCCCGCCAGGAACGCCTTTCATCGCTGCAGCGATGAAAGTTGCCAAGTACCGCTGAGCCAGCAATGATGTTGCCAGAGTCAACCAAGCAGCCGCAGGTGTAGGGGATGGGTTGGTGGTTGTTGGGGGGGAGGCGGCTAGAGTGGGGAGGAGGGCAGGACCACAGTATGGTGAGAGCCATTAGGGTGGCCGCCACACCTGTGACATCGCGGAGGTGGCTCTTCCGCGAATGCGCGAAGGAGATGTATACGTGTGGGAGAAAAAAGAGAGCCCGTCTGGGCTTCTCGGATGAGGACGCCGTGTGCGCGAGATAGACAGAGTTGTAAAGGAGGAAACGCTCGGCGGGCGAGTCGATAGGGCTGGAGAGAAATGGAAGGAGGTCGGGAATCATGTAAGCTTGGCCCGGGGAAGTCGGGAGCCTGGCGAAGAGTGTCACAGGCGAGCCGCTTAGCCCGTTCGTTCCCCGACAGTCCCGCATGACCAGGTACCCAGATGATTTCAACTTGTGTACTCAGACTACTTTGGAGAATGTGTGCCAGAGGGGTAGCAAGTTCCCCGCGTGATAAGTAGCGGCCATGCAGTCTGTGAAAATGATAGGCAGGTGTGGGGTGTTTGGGGGGAGGATAGCGGCAAGCAGCTAATATCGCATGTTGCTCAGCAAGTGCGGGATCTGCAATCGAGAGGACTTCTCTATGGAGAATAGCACAGCTGGCCGAAAGAACCACTATGGCAGAGCCGAGTGAGGAGACGCTACTGTCCGTGTAGTAGAAATGACGGTTTGGATGAGTGCGGATTAAATGTTGAAAATAGCGGATTCTAGCCGCGCGGCGTTGTGCGTGTATACAGGAATCCATGTTGCGAGGTGGCCCTTGCGCCACTTAACTCCAAAAATCATCATTCATGTTGCGAGGAAATGGCGCGATGCGTAGAAGTGCCGCGCAGGATGACGAAAGTGCCGTAGAGGTGGTGGAGGGGGACGTGGAGACAGAGAAGCCGACATAGGCAAGGATGTGGCATCCCTGAGTGGTGGTGCTCAGGCGAAGTTCCTAATTGCGACGGTGAGCCAAGACAATCTCTTCTGTAGTGTTGTGGACGCCCAGCTCTGATAGGCGGTCGTTGCTGGCACTGATTGGAAGGCCCAAAACATTTTTTTTGCTTTGCGTACGAGTGCGTCAAGGCGATTAAGGTCCTGTTGGAGAAGAGTTAAATCAAGGAGCTGGTAGCGAAAGCTAGATAGGAGTGCGTCAGGAAGGCAAAGAAGTTCAGAGTCGCGTAGGCCCCTACCCCGGTTAGTGACGCAACGCATTAGGTGTGGAATTTGTTCCCCTTGCTGGAGAATGTGCCGGACCGCCGAAGAGGCTCCGCCATCGGCTTGGATATGGAGGCGGAGAATTTTATGGATTTTACTAGAGGAATGGGATGACGATCCAGTAGTAGTGCAAGGCGAAGGGGTTGCCATCGCGGATGGTAGACAAGTACGAGAGCAGATTTAGCGGGTGAGCAAGAAAGCACGATTCTTTTGGCGGCAGCCGAAGCGGTAACAACGGCGTCCTGAGGCAGTCTTATATTTATCCCGGCGAACCTAGATAAGACCAGATGGTGGTCATCTGCATAGATAGTATAGCGGATGGAGGTTAATGATTCGAGGGCGCGGTGAACGACGCACATTGCGAGGTTGAAGAGCAGAGGAGAAAGAACTGAACCTTGCGGTATACCGCGCTGAGGGTGTGAATATACGGATGATGCCGGGGCATCGGCAAATCCTGTAGAGTAGGAGCGACCGCGTAGGAACGAGCGAACGTAATTGTACATGCGAGTGCCACAGCCCGTGCGAGCAAGTTCCTGCAACATTGTGTGTCACGTTGTCGAAGGCTTTTGAAAGGTCCAGAGCCGCGAGGGAAGCGAGTGCCGGAGGAGGAAGGCGCCTGGAGGTGGAGAAGAGAATCGTCGCATTCGCGCTCTTTCAGTTTGTGCTTCGACACCGCGGTGGTGGCTCGCTCTGTATGTTCTCGGCGTCTCTTTGCATGTCTCCTTCCACTCTCCCGGCGAGGCGGTCCCGTCGCGCGTGTCTTAGTTTCCTCCGGCTACCCGAGCTGGCAAGTAGTCTTCCACGCGCATGTATGCCGCCGATCAAAAGCGCCAATCAAAATAAAAGTGTGCCTTTTATTTTGACTCCCTGTGACATTGACAACGTGTGTGGCGCGTCGCGAAAAAAAAGAGAGAGAGCATGAGGTGGCGACGGCAGAGAAAAAAAGAACAAAAAAAAAAACGGTGGGAGACACCAGCACAGCAGCGACAGCAAAAAAAAAAAAGAAAGTCTGGTGCAACACCGCGGATGAAGAGCCAGGGTTCGAAAGGGCTACCCTAATGACCGCCTTCACCGCTCACGAGAACTACAATTTGCTCCTAACCTTTGATCTTAATTCTATGTCACCTCTATGTCGTGTGCTAAACTGCTTCGCTGGTAGTCCACCTTCACAGCAGTGGAATGACGCTTAATTTTTCATTGCAATTAACAAACCATTGTTTTCGCAGTTTTGCACGCTCCATATTGTTGGGTTCATGACACGACTGGGCAATACTTTTCGCCAAGTTTAAAGGACATATATTGAGTTACCACTGTTGGGAGAACGCAAAAGCACTCAGCTATTAGATACGTTCCTTTAGTTATGCCTCTGCTTTCTATGACTCTGGGGTGTTAAGACGACTCTTGTCTTCTGGGTTGTTTACAACAAGCGATGCTCCTTAAGCCTACACCAAAATGAACGCATTTTCAACGCATTTTCGACGACGCGTCAGCCGGTGTCGGGGCGCCCTTTTCGCATTTAGCGAAGAGCGCGCTGTTGTACAACAGCAAATGTGCTCCATGCGATTATTTTCGCTGAGTTTTGAAGTGGTAATAATAACAATGTGGTTATGAAGTGCACCAAAATAACGCACCAACGCTGGCTGATACCAGGCCGAAAATACATTGGAAACGCGTTCCTTATGATTCCTGCCTTGGAGTGTCAACGAAGGAGCCTTTTCATTTCGGAGGACAGCTTATATTCCCATTAAGCTTTGCCACATTCATTGTATTGCGTTATCTTGCCCTACGGCATGAAAACAAAAGGTTACATATGACTACGAAGCTCTGTCTTTCGCATAAAATCTAAAAAAGCAGCGGTGATGGGAGCCATAAATCCAATTGTGTAAGTCTGGGGACCGATCGGGCTCAGATGACGTCGACGAGCTGTTTGCAGACCAGGCCATGTCCATAGCAAGTGCTGCTGGGCTTCCTCCCGCATTAGCGCAGGACAGCACGGCCATCTGGAAGAGGCGTCGATATATTCGCACTGCGCGCGGATGGAGGGTCTGACATTGAGCTTCGCTTTCTATTATCTTGCCTCGCTGCAAGCTGTTCACGATAGTTTAAAATTTAGCCACTGGTGCACTGACTAAACACAAGTAGAAAACGACAACGAATTGACAAGCTTGAGGAGGCTTGGGCAGTCATTGTTTGCGCCATGCTCAGGATCCGTGTACCTCTTTGTAGTCTTGTGAGAACTCAACTTGACGAGGCTGACATCAGACATTGGCGCTCTTTTAAGTGCGTAAGCATTTCTATGCATACCCTACCACAAAACTGTCCGTGCGTCCGTCTGTTCCTCCTGTGAGACGATCGCTTTTAATAAACAGCCCGCCGCAGCGAGCGACTGTACCTTCACGCGGTCTGCAGCTTCAACGCGAACGAGGCGGCGAGAACACAGCGCCCACGGAGCTCTCAGCACATGCCGCACTCTGGCAGTTTCGCAGATTGCATTCAAGATATGGACCCGCGCGTCCCTCGGAAGTGAACAGAGCAAGCGTAGCTTCTTGCCTTGCTGCGAGAGTTTTGTCATAGTGCAGGCTCAATTGTGCTTCTTGGACGAGAAGCCATCTGAAGCGATGACAGACGACACGTCATCGCTTGCGTCGAAATGGAGATGTCCGGTTTCTGGTTCTCCAACAGTGACCCGATGGAATCTGACAGCGACTACACCGTCGTGGAGGGCAAGTGACTGAAGAGGAAATACCGCAGGACAACCAAAGATGTGAGTGAGCAAGGCCCCAAAGTACCACCTACTCCGACTTATAGAATTGCTTTTGTATCTCTCGAGGTGTCTAAGAATTTAAATGCCGTACACAGACAGATTGTCAACACCTACCTTCGTAATATGGCTCCGAAAGAAATTAGCGAAGTGCGTTTCAACACAAGGAATAACTTTGTCCCAGTGGAAGTAGCGACGCAAGCCGCCCTAGAAAAATTGAAAACCGTGCGCACACTCGTACTAGGACACATAGAAGTCTGGTCGTTCATTGTGCACAGTGGTCACACTAGGGCAGGCGTTATCTCCGATGTCGTGAGTGACATCAGCGACGAAGAGTTCCAAAGGCTTGTGACTTAAACAGTGAAGGTCCTCAACTTTCATCGCTTCGGTCGCTCGACGAGCGTCAAGCTTCTTTTCGAGGGAGACACGCCACCTGATCATGTCAAGGTGGGATCAGGTGGGCTATGTGAGACACCCGGTGCGTCCTTATGTTCCTCGACCAATGCAGTGTCACAAGTGCCTAAAGCTAGGCCATGTCAGCGCTTTCTGCACAGGCCAGACGGCATGCCTCCGCTGTGGCGGTAGCCATGACATATCTTCATGCACAGTAAAAGAAATGAAGTGCTTGAATTGCGGTGGACCTCACGAACTACAAAATTTGCTTCGAAAACAAGTCATATCCGCACTTTCTATATCGGTGATATTTGACAGCTTCTCGGCCAGCTGAGTTGGGCTGAGTCACTTGCGCTTCACAAAATAACTATAGCGCGGCCTATATGTAGAACACGCGCTCTTCGCTACAGGTCAGTCGCTTATGTGTGTCATAGGTAAAAAAAAAAGAGCTTCAGCGCCTATCTACAACGACTCATTCCGTTTCTTTGAAAATGGCAGAACGTCCAGATAAGCACCTTTGGTTGGAATATACATTTTTCGCGCATGCGCATAATATTTCTGCAAACGATCGATTGTAGGGACGTGAGTGTCCTGCGTTGAGATGACGAGGTGTACTGACATAGCTTTATCCTATTTTCCCCCTTTTTTTGTCGCGCAATACCAACCGCGGAATTTTTGACGCGGAACATTTTGACGACCTCGGTTTCTTTAACGTACACCTAAATCGAAGCACGCGGGCATGTTTGGAGTTTGCCCCCATTGAACCTCAGCCGCCATCACCGTGAATCGAACCAGCGACCTCGTACTTTGCAGTGCTATGCCATAGCCTGTAAGCCACCGCGGCGGGTAAAACAGCAGCCGCTAATTGCACCTCTTCAGACTTGCAGACATGCACCTCTTCAAAAACTTGCTTTGATCTAATCATGAAATTCATATAACCAATTCTGCGAACCACGTTCTTAGGTATCTCGGCCGTAATATCTGCATGCCACCATATTTTGCCTAATTAGTTGCCTGCAAGGCCCTCGTACACGACCAAACATTGAATTGAATGCGCTGTTTGTGGGGATTTGCGTTTTTTTTTTTTTACTTAAGCCGGAGGCAGACACCATCTCCGGAAGACTGTCGATGCCGATGCGAGTAGCGTTGAAATAATGTTGCGACACACTGTATAGCCACCGCCGAAATGCATCGCGTATGAAGTGTTCACTGGAGCCGGGCTACTCTCTCGTACTTTCCTGTGGACAAGCTGTGCTACCTAGCGGCACTGCCGCGAATTCTGCGCGAGGCGCGCGTCTGAATAGACAGGGTGTCCATTTTAAAGTTTTACGGAATTATTACAAATCGCCTGTGGCTGGTAGCATAATTCTTGTCATTGAGCTGGGTTATTCCATGAGGCAGACATTCGTAACACAAAAAATTCACTAATTAACTTCCTAGTTAATTACTTTACGACACATATTACAATTTACGAATTGTACGCGGTGAACTTGTCAGGCGTATCCACTTGGAGTGAATTTCCAGAATGACACCACTGTGGAGATATGCGCCGTCAAACTTGCCGTACTTTTCTACCAAAATGCTGTTTTATACATTCAAGCACAAAAGTAACTGGAACGCCCATGTATTTCGTCCCACAATTTGGGAAATAATATCTCAAAGCTGGTGTCATCCTGGAAATTCATTTCAAGTGGATGCGTCTTGCAAACTCACCGGCTACAATTCGTAAATTACAATATGTGTCTCAAAGTAATTAACTAAGAAGTTCATTAGTAAACTTTTGTTAATTAGTTGAATATGTGTTTCGATTTCTCGTGCTACTAATGTCCGCCTCTTCGAATAACGCAGCTCAACGATAAGACTTATGCTACCTTCCACAGGCGAGTTTTAAAAATTCCGTAAAGCCTAATTTTGAACACCCGGTATATTCAAAGATTGTCTAAATATGTACGACGTGGTTTGAATTCGCACACCCACGGAAATATTTTCTAATGTTTTTTGTCATTGAAGAGAGGCACATGCTTAGTGGCACATACGAACTGACCGAATAAAGTCCCATGGTTGGTCTCGAACTGGCTTCAAAGAAAGCTTCACTTTAAAAAAAATGCTCTAACTTGGCAACAGAATGAATTAACATGTGAACACCGATCGCCAAAGCTCGGATAGGTCAACGTCGCACCTCTAGCAGTAATGATCGAGAAAGCAAATGGAAATATGTTTCACCTGCAAGGGTAAACTCACATGTGAGCACACACTACCCTCACACGCACCAACGGGCACATATACAACTTGTATTATCATCCCGCTTCAATGGCGCTCTTTTTCACAGCACGTTCATACACTTCTACTAACGTTCTGTTCTCGAAACTATACATGCGATTTCATGCAGTGCAGCATTGCAAAAATATCATCACGCACAAATGTAGACGAAGTACTGCTGAAGAATTGTCCTCGCTCTGCGAGACGCATTATACGAATCACAACCCAAAGAGTTGCTTTGTTTTCTTACATAGCATTTTTTTCGCTTACTTTGTTTGTGTGTCTAGTAGAGGCTAAAAATGCAGCTACAATGCAGAAGTCATCCCGCTACATGTTCCTTTTATTTAGTTCCATTTATTTATTTAATGTTTTTGATGCAAGCAAAGAACACCGACGAAAAAACAGTCGTTGAATGAGTGCTTTATCACAAGCACCCGCCTTGCGACTAGAAGCTGGCAATAGACCTAAAAAGGTTCACTATTTTTCGCCTTTAAAGCGTTTATCTTTATTTCGGAACTAACCGCAATTTCTTCGCACGAGATTGATGTAGTGGCCGCGTCGCGATGAAAGCTCGTCCTCCCTGCGTGGACGGAGCCTAATCGATTCTGCAGGCATTCTCAATAGAGTTGCTCTCTCTCTCTTCGTGTCTAACCGTTTTCGTGGGCCATTCACGAAGATCTTGTAGTCTAAAACAGCGCAGAAAACAGTAATGATGTACGGTACACCGTGCGCACCCGCAAGGTAGCACGGGGATCACTCTCGCATTCTTCGAGCAGAGGCGGTCGCAGGCGCTCCACCAGGTCTCGGAAACTCCCCTGGTTTTTGTCCGCGTAGGGTGCGTCGATACCCTCCGACATTGAGGCACCCTATGTCCGCGCGAATGTCCGCGCGAATGTCCGCGCGAATGTCCGCGCGAATGTCCGCGCGAATGTCCGCGCGGACATGTCCGCGCGAATGTCCGCGCGAATGTCCGCGCGAACGTGCGCGCAATAGAGTGAGTCCAAAGAACTGTTGTGTTGTACGTGGATTTATTTCTTAAAAATATAATTTGGGCATATGCTTGCTTTATCGCAATAATGAACGAGACTGCGTGCATGAAAACGCAAAAAGAACGCACTGCACACAAGCACGGTGCAAGCACCTGGCACGGCCTCACAGGAGAGGAGCGCGCGCTCCGGTGCGGCGTTGCGTCTGGTAACGACCGCGACAAAAAAACAAAAAAAGGGAGCAAGAATAAGATGGTGAAAAGAACAAGTAAAAAGAGCGCGCCGCGGACCGCTAAAGTATGGTGGCTAGAAGCTAGCCACCATAGCTAAAGAAATAAACACTGCGCGAGGCATGAGGGGAGGGAGAGTCATGAGGGGAAGGAGAGCTGAGCGGGGCAACGCGATCATAAAAAAAGTAAGAAAAAAAAGTCTTGTAGCTGAAGACGGAGAGTGAAAACAAAAGTCGCCCCCCCCCCCCCCCTTTTTTGTTTTTCGCCGCCGTAGTACCCTTATCCGTGCGCTAGGGCTTAACTGACGTGCGCCTTGGCGCTAGCATCGACTGAGCGTCTGCCATACAAGAGCCAATGGGAGGTATAGAAAGATTCACTCCCCTGGCTGCACGGTGTTCGGAACCGGTCATTGAGGAAGTAGCGTTCGTAGTACGAGTTGGCTCCCGCGTACCGGTAAGGCACCACAGTGGTAAAGGGTTCACCATCCATAACACGTAGTGCCCAACATAGTGCCACTAATAATCACCTCCGCAAGGATGCTCCAGGCATTTTTGAAAAGCAACCTGGATTGGTTCTTCATATTTTAAAAAATCAAGTTTAAGTGAGGCAAGCTTTGCAAACAGCTGCTAACATTGCTAACACGGGATGACCGCGATTTGTTGCTATTAGAAAGTGTTACCTTTTTATTCGAGTGTTCTGATTTTGTATATCTCTGTAGATAAGTAAAATTCACTCAGATATGTGCATAATTCACCAGGTTTCATAATATAAATATTCGTAATGATCGTGGCGAATTCATAGCAGCTTGGAGGCCTGTGCGCGACGTAATCTGGCTTGGCTATCAAATTTTGGTTAAGTGAGGTTTCTGAGAGCTTGATTTTGCTCGAATAGCTTTCACGAGAGCATGTTTAACGTGGGACGATTGCTTTTCAGCACTGTTCCCTCAGCAGAGCAGCAGGATGCTCTACCCATTAGAGCATGGACTACCCAGTGAGCGTAGTTGGTGCGAAAGGAGTTACAGACAGACAGAGCATGGGGGACTGCAACCACAGTGAAGTTCGCAAGAAATGCTAGTGGCATTAAAAGCCGAAAAGAATATGCCGAGATAATTAGCACGAATTCGGTTCGAATCGGAACCGGCAAGTTTGATTTCACCGGTCGGGGAAATCAATCTTACCGGAACACTAAAAGCTCATTCACACTGGGTGTGCCGACTGTTGGTGACAGCAGTTCACAGGACGGAGAACGCTGTGGCCAACGGTTTAAAGGAACGAAACGCTTTCCACAACAGTCGGCAGACCAAAATCCCCCCCCCCCCCCCCAGTGTCGTCTTGGCCAGATGTGAAGGAACCTCAAGACGTCAATGTGCCCTTAGTTGGGAGCCGGCATGCTTTCTGATGTATCTGCCTGGCTCAGTTGTATCTCCTGGCTGTATGCATGAGCATGCCGCAATTTTTTTATTGTTATTTTTTTACGCGAAAACGAGAAGACAGGACGGAGCGGGAGAGCCAAATCATTGCAGTCTTCGCGTGGCGGCCACTGCGGTGGATCAACTGAGCAAGTTCATTCACGGTAACGCAGGGTAGTATGTATGAAAAAGTATATCTGCCTAGTCTTCGTTTTCTGTATTATTTGATGGAGCTCTGTGCCTGAAGAGTGTTGCGAATTATGTATAATTGCCTTTGTGGTGGAATCTTATATGCATTCCCTCTTAATTTAAGCATAGTACGTCGTATCACCTTATGCTGTTGTGGCCTTGTTTGACTACTTCTAGAAAACTATGTTATTTTCATTGTATTAAGTGCAACTAGTGCTGCAGGCCCACATCTTATATACATTGCCGACCTAGCTTTGCATGTATCTTCTAATATCCGCATGTTTGCTGACGACTGCATTATTTACCGAACCGTTACTAGCCCATCTGGCCGTATGATTCTACGACAAGACCTCGACCACATAGTACAATGGTGTGATGACTGGCTAATGTCCCTAAACCCTACTAAATGCAAACTCATTTCCTTCACTCGTCATGAAATTCCCCTTCACTTCACTTATTTCATAGCTAACGTCCCCGTTGAGTCATTAACCACTTATATATACCTTGGAGTTACCTTAACTAACAATACGCGTATGTCCTCGAACAGTCACATTGCTAAAGTGACGTCATCAGCGAACAGAACTTTGAGTTTCTTAAAACGTTATTTAGGTAACGCTCCGAGACACGTAAAACTAATTGCTAACAAATCATTAGGCAGGGCTCAGTTAGAGTACGCATCTCCCATCTGGAACCCACCCAAAGTAGGTCTCAGAACTACTCTAGAATCCGTTCAAAATCGTCTTGCTAGATTCCTTCATGCTTGGTATTTATATGAAATAAGTGCTTCATCCCTCAAAGCCGAGTGTAACTTACCACCTTTGTCTTGTCGCCGACGCGTTACAACCCTCTCTCTATTTCACACGTTCTTTCACTCGCTACTCGTAATTGCGCTGCTTACACTATCCCTGCAGCTCACATATCTCATCCCACTGGTCATGCGCTACAAGTTTCTCGCCCACGTGCCCGTAATCAGATCGCTTTTGGGCACGTAAAACCCCACAATTTAAACATAACCTATCAAATTTAACATCGCACCGATCGTTGAATCAACATTATTGCGTGTAAAAAAATAAGAAAAAAACACCCCTGAGGTAATACCCCTTCGGGGGTCTAAGAAAATAAAAATGAAATGAAATGAAATCTGCACTCATACAGCGTGCTTCAGCGTCATCAAAATGAGCGAGTCAGATATTCACCAAAAATTATAGCAGTGAGCTCAACACGAAACAATATTCACCGAAAAGCCCCGGTGAAACTTAATTTTGGAAAAAAATCCCCCCCCCCCCTGCTCTCACCCAGTAAAGAAAAAAAAGCATTTGGTGGAAGTAATAGACGAGCAAGGTACGCCGAATTATCGCAAATAAAATTAAGAAAAACGAAAACGCTGAAGCTTAACCATATTTGTTGCTCACCAATCTACTCTAATGAAAATCCTTGAACTCGTTTGGAACCGTGCTGCTGTATATTATTTCTCTGGGACACTTCACACCACACTAGTGTCTCGAGTGTTTTCATTCCATATTACGTGTTCCGGCCGTGGTGGCTTAGCGGCTAAACGTTGCATTGCCAAGTAGGAGCTCGTGTGTTCCACTTTTTCCATGTATGTTTTTTATATATACAATGTGACAGCCAGCTGATTCAATAAACTCATCGTCTATCTTTCTTGCAGGCCCACCGTGATGCTGCCACAAGTCTGGAACGCTGGGCTCCTGGTGTCATTCTTCCTGCGAACCTCCCCAGACTGAATTGACCCTTCCGACACAAACTGCTCTGATCAGCGATCCAGTGTGCTTTAGATCCGCTAACGAGTACTGCAGTTAAGTCTTCGAACATTGTCATCTTTCCAAACCCAATATTCCCCACCCCAGTGCAGGGTAGCAAACCAGAAGCTCGCCTTTTGTTAACTTCCCTGCCGTTAAACTCCCTCATTGCGCATTGTATAGGACACTAGGCGGACGGATAAGAAACGAAGATTGAAACAATGAAATGAGTTAGAAAATAGAGACGCACACTTAAAAAAGCCACGAACAAGCGCTCATTACACGTTTATGTCCGCAGTGTTTTGGCCCAATAAACTAGGAAAGTGCACGGGATAAGAGAAAACGCAGAAAGATGTGGTACGCCCAGCTCACCCCACATTTCTTTCCTTGCAAGCACCCGGGCATACGTCTCTGCGGAACGACGTGTTGTATTGCAAGTGGGATTCACATGCAGCCATGACGGTTTCTCGCGAGAGCCTTTTCCTGCACGCTGTAACTACAGTAGCCACCTCGACTCAGCGTTGCTCTGCTGAGCACGAGGCGCCACACAGGTAGTCAATGTCGTCGTCGTCGTCGTCGTCGTCATCGTCATCATCGTCGTGTTTCACCACAGTTATCTACCTGGGAGTCTACCGATCTCGAAGACGGTGTCTGTTGATAACTATAATATACTCAAAACGCATATCCGAGGCACGCCAACAAGCCAGCCTTCGAAGAAAAAGAAGACGACGACAAACACGCGAGCAGTGGCACGAGCGCGTTCGCGCGGGACCTGAGTTTTTGCACAGGGAAAACAAAAATGCACATAGACATATCCAAGCGCCCCCGTGGCCTAATGGACAAGGCATCGGTCTCCTAAACCGAGGATTGCGGGTTCGAGTCCCGCCGGGGGTGAACCTATTTTTTATGCGCAAGCGTAGATGCTCAGTTAGATGCTCTACCTGTCAAACCGGCGAGATTACATTTGTCGTACGAGTGCGTCTAGGCGAATAAGGTCCTGTTGGCGAAGAGTTAAATCAGGGAGCTGGTAACAATACCGAATAGGAGTGCGTCACGAAGACGAAGAAGTTCAGATTCGCGTAGGACACTAACCCGGTTAGTGACGCGACGCATTAGGTGTAGAATTTGTTCCCCTGGCTGGAGAATGTGCCGGACTGCTGAAGAGGTTCCGCCATCGGCTTGGATGTGGAGGCCCAGAATTTTTATGGATTTTACTAGAGGAATGGGATGACGATCCAGTAGTAGTGCTAGGCGAGGGGGTTGCCATCGCGGATGGTAGACAAGGAGGAGAGCAGATTTAGCGGGTGAGCAAGAAAGCCCGATTGTTTTGGTGGCAGCCGAAGCGGTAGCAAGGGCGTCCTGCAGGCCGTCTTGTATGTATCCTGGCGAACGTAGATAAGACCTGATGGTTATGTCATCTGCATAGATAATATAGCGGATGGAGGTTAACGGTTCGAGGGCGCGGTGAACGACGCACATGGCGAGGTTGAAGAGCAGAGGAGAAAGAACTGAGCCTCACGGTATACCGCGCTGAGGGCGCGAATATACGGATGATGTCGGGTCATCAGCGAATCGTAGAGAGTAGAAGCGATCGCGTAGTAACGAGCCAACGTAATTGTACATGCACGCGCCACAGCCCGTGCTCGCATGGGCTGTGGCGCGCGCATGTACAATTCCTGCAACAATGAATCGTGTGTCACGTTATCGAAGACTTTTGAAAGGTCCAGAGCCGCAAGGGAAGCGAGTGCCGGAGGAGGAAGGCGCCTGGAGGTGGAGCAGAGAATCGCCGCATTCGCGCTCTTTCAGTTTGTGCTTCGACACCGCGGTGATGGCTCTCTCTGCACGTTCTCGACGTCCCTTCTTTGCATGTTTCCTTCCGCTCTCCTGGCGTGGCGGTCCCATCGCGCGTGTCTAGTTTCCTCCGGCTGCCCGAGTCTTCCACGCGCATGTATGCCGCCGATCAAAAGCGCCAATCAAAATAAAAGTGTGCCTTTTATTTTGACTCCCGGTGGTATTGACAACCTGCGCGGCGCGGCGCTGAAAAAAAAAACAGAGAGTACGAGGTGGCGACGGCAGAGAAGAAAAAAAAACAGGTGGAAGGCACGAGCGCAGCAGCGGCAGCAAAAAAAAAAAAAAGAATGGTGCGACACCGCGTTCGAAGAGCCAGGGTTCGAGAGCGCTACCCTAATGGCCGCCGTCGCTGCTCACGAGAAATACAATTTGCTCCTACCTTTGATCTGAATTGTGTGTCATCTCTATGTAGTGCACTAAACTGCTTCGCTGGTAATCCACCTTCACAGCAGTAGAATGGCGCTTAATTTTTCATTGCAGTTAACAAACCATTAATTTTGCAGTTTTGCACGCTCCCTATTGTTGGGTTCATGACAGGACTGGGCAATACTTTTCGCCAAGTTTAAAGGACATATATTGAGTTACCACTGTTGGGAGAACGCAAAGGCACTCAGCTATTAGATACGTTCCTTTAGTTATGCCTTTGCTGTCTATGACTCCGGGATTTTAAGACGACTCTTGTCTTCTGGGTTGTTTGTAAATGCGCGATGCTCCTTAAGCCTACACCCACAATGAACGCATTTTCAACGTATTTTCGACTACGCGTCAGCCGGTGCCGAGGCGTCCTTTTCGCATTTAGCGAAGAGCGCGCTGTTGTACAATTGCAAATGTGCTCCATGCGATTACTTTAGCTGTGTTTTGAAGTGGTGAAATACCCCGCAGGGGCGTCTGCGTCAGCAGGCGTTTGGTGTGTTGCGACAACACGGACCCGAGCACATGGGGGTTGGCCCGTCCCGCGTGTAGCCGTGCGCAGCTTAGCCGTGTCCGGGGAAAAGAGGATCCTGGGGTTGAGCCGATGCCGGGTGTTCGGACCTTCATGGCCCCTCGGCGGAGGCAACACGCCTCTTTGGCCTCCGCTTCACGTAGACGGCACCCTCGGACTGACCCACCCGGGGGAAATCGGCAGTTGCCCTTTCCTGTCCTCCTCCTCTATCTTCGTCTTTCTCTCTGACTTTCAATCCTTCCTGTCTCCTACTCGCTTCCTTTTACTTCTGATTTTCTGGGCGGCAAGGGTTAACCTTGTGTGGGTAGCCAACCTTGGGTATTCCATATTTGGTTATAGTAGTGACGTACAGCTGGCGTCTGCAGATCTTGTGTTCACAGGCCCTGCAGCGTCCCCTTGTTGGGCTCCATGGTGGGTGGCTGGCGTTGCTGCCGAAAACCCAGATATTTTTATGGCTAGCCCTTTTCCACCACTCCCTGATCGCCGTCAAAAAAGAGGGCGCACCGAACATGTGTTCCAGTTCTTTGGACGTCAAAGACAAGATTTCCCACGATTTTATGTCATGAACTCAGAAAAACCAGAAAAACAAGTTCGAACAATCTCCCCTTTTCTTGTTTCGAAATGTCTAACTCAGGCTCTAGGACCAGGTTATAAGGCATCGAGGATGGCAAGTGGTGATCTCCTCTTGGAGCTCCACGATCGCAAACAATATGAAAAGCTGCCGAATCTAGTGTCTTTGGGGACGTCCAAGTAACAGTAACTAAGCACCGTACTATGAACACCACCAGCGGAGTTGTTTCAGACGAAGATTTGATGGAGCTGACTGAGGCTGAACTTTTGGAGGGCTTCAGTGAGCAAAATGTCATCAATGTTAAACGGATTAAGATGAGACGAGACGGCAAGGAAATTCAGACTAAGCACCTTGTGCTCACTTTTGGTTCATGTGATCTGCCCGACTCCATCGAGGCCGGGTACATCAAACTTCGTGTTAGACCATACGTGCCAAATCCCCTCAGATGTTTCAAATGCCAGCGATTCGGCCACAGTTCGCAAAACTGCCGAGGCCGCCAAACTTGTGCGAAATGCAGTGCACACGAACACACTTCTCAATCTTGTGAAAACTTACTCCACTGTGTAAACTGTGATGGGGAACATGCCGCATACTCGCGGTCCTGCCCACCCTGGAAAAAAGAAAAGGAAATTGTTCCAATTAAAGTCAAACAAAACATTTCGTTTAAAGAGGCACGAAGGTAGGTGTCCTATCTGCCAAAAACCAGCTTTGCCGAAGTGGTGCGTCAGGGGGCTGCGCCACAACGGCTTTCGGCGGCTGTCTGGCACACGCGTTGTGAGCCAGCGGTGACGCCATCCGCCCCCTCGGCGGCTGCAGCGTAGTGCTGCTCCGCCGTCTAAGAAAAAGGGGCCATCGATCTCCGGGCTGGTGGCCTCAAGGGTCTCGTCCCTCGAGACGAGGCCTTCAACACGAACAAACCGCTCTCAAGAGCGGGTGTCCAGCGCGCCGCAAGAGCCGATGGACACATCTTCTAGCCAGACGGCGCAGCCAGCGCCAGCGGCGAAAATCTCTCGACCGCTCCAAAAATGAGAAACCCCGCATTACAGGGCCTCTAAAGGGTTCTGTAAGCTAACTTTCTTGTCCTAAACACACAGCACAACACTCCTTTTAATATGGGCACTCAAATAGTTCACTGGAACGTCAGAGGTCTCCTTCAAAATCTTGACGACGTTAAAGAACTCCTCCGCAAGTTTAGTCCTAGGGTGCTGTGTGTTCAGGAAACACACCTCAAACATACACAAACAAATTTCCTCACACAGTATGCTATTTTTCGCAAAGACCGCGATGACACTGTTGTGTCATCCGGCGGTGTTGCTATCATAGTTGACAGAGGTGTTGCCTGTCAGGAAATAAAACTTCGTACGCCCCTGGAGGCAGTTGCTATCCTAGGGGTGCTGTTTGACAAGCTAGTCACTATCAGTTCAATATACATCCCTCCAAGTTATCAAATTAATAAAACCGAATTTCAAAACTACATAGATGAACTTCCGGCTCCATACATAGTTGTCGGAGATTTAAACGCACATAACTCATTGTGGGGAGACTCTCGTTGCGATGCGAGAGGTCGCCTAATCGAAAACTTTCTCTTTTCCTCGGGAGCATGTATACTTAATAAGAAAGAGCCAACATACTACAGTGTGGCGCATAATACATACTCCTCCATAGATTTAACTATAGTATCGAGCGCACTAATGCCGTACCTAGAGTGGTCCGTTCTTAAGAACCCTTTTGGGAGCGACCACTTCCCTATTATATTAAACTTAACAAAACAAGACATAAGCTCACCCCACATTCCCCGATGGAAGGTTGACACAGCTAACTGGGAACGTTTCCGAGAACTTACGTATTGAAGCACGGATGATATTGCATCCTTTAATATAGAAGACGCTGTGGCGTATAATAAACGCTTTATAATTGACGCTGCCACGAAATGCATCCGTGAAACTAATGGACTAGCGAATAAATGTCGCATCCCGTGGTGGAATGAAGAATGTAAACAAGCACGGAAAAACCAAAACAAAGCTTGGGGACGACTTCGCTACTCTCCAACTGCTGAAAATTTGATTAGTTTCAAACAAATAAAGTCCCAGGGTAGAAGAACACGCCGACGTGCTAGAAGGGAGAGTTGGGAGAAATACATCTCCTGTATAAATTCTTACACGGATGAGACAAAAGTGTGGAATCGAGTAAATAAATTAAAAGGCCGGGAGGTACACCCATTACCGTTAGTCAGTACCCAAGGTGAGAGCCTGGAAGACCAGGCAGATTGTCTGGGCGAACACTTCGAACATGTATCCAGTGCATCCCACTACACACAAGCATTTCTGAGGTTCAAAGAACGCGAAGAGCGACAGCCCCTTAAACGTAAACGTTCATCGAGTGAGGCCTACAACTATCCATTTACTTTATCTGAACTCAAGGCATCCCTCGCTTGCTGCAATGACTCGGCGCCAGGCGGTGATCGTGTCATATATGAAATGATTAAGTACGTACATCCTGAAACTCTGAAAACACTCCTGTATCTTTTCAATGCCATGTGGGCGGATGGGTATATCCCGTCCTCGTGGAATGAAGCTATAGTCATCCCCGTGCTTAAACAAGGCAAAGACCCATCCCTAGCCAGCAGCTACAGGCCAATAGCGCTAACAAGCTGCCTGTGCAAACTATTTGAAAAAATGATAAACAGGCGCTTAATCTGTTTCCTTGAATATAACAAACTACTAGACCCCTTGCAATGTGGTTTCAGGGAAGGTATGTCCACAACAGACCACCTTGTTCGCATTGAGTCTTATATTAGGGATGCTTTTATACATAAGCAGTTCTGCCTCTCAGTGTTCCTCGACCTAGAAAAAGCTTACGACACGACATGGCGCTACGGCATTCTCAGAGATCTTTCCACGATGGGTGTCCGTGGCAACATGTTAAATACAATCGAAAGTTACCTATCTAATCGCACATTCCGCGTAAGAGTGCGTAACGCTCTGTCTAAGTCATTCACCCAAGAGACCGGTGTGCCACAGGGAGGCGTGCTTAGTTGCACACTATTTATAGTAAAAATGAATTCCCTGCACACAGTCATTCCACGCACAATGTTTTATTCCATTTATGTCGACGATGTGCAAATAGCCTTCAAGTCATGCAATATTCCCATCTGCGAACGACAAGTGCAGCTTGGAATAAACAAATTGTCCAAATGGGCAGATGAAAATGGTTTTAAAGTAAATGCCGAGAAGAGCACTTGCCTACTCTTTACTAACAAGAGAGGCGTAACGCCAGTCCCAAGTATTGCAATCAAAGGAGATGCGCTCTCTGTGAGCAGCGAGCACAAGTTTTTAGGAATCATTTTAGACTGTAAACTCACATTTATTCCTCATCTTAAGCATTTGAAGGCGAAATGCCTGAAGACAATGAACCTTTTAAAGCTTCTGTCGCGTACGACTTGGGGTAGTGATCGAAAGTGTTTGCTTAACTTGTATAAAAGTCTTGTCCTCTCACGCCTTGATTAGGGGTCAATAATTTATAATTCTGCAACGCCAAGTGAGTTAAAAATACTAGACCCCGTTCACCACTTGGGTATCCGTCTCGCGACTGGTGCTTTCAGGACAAGTCCTATCCAGAGCCTCTACGTAGAATCGAATGAGTGGTCGCTTCATCTGCAGCGGTCATACAGCAGTTTTACATATTTTCTGAAAGTACAAGCGAACATTGGACATCCTTCTTATTCAACAATAAACAATGTGACCACTGCCACACTCTTCCGTAACCGACCTGCAGCGAGAAAGCCGTTCTCTTTGCGTGTGAGGAACCTCAGTGAGGAAATGGGTGTTCCGCTGCTTGAACAATGTCCTATGGCTCCAGCGAAACTATTGCCACCGTGGCAGTGGCAGCTCATAGAATGTTATACATCGTTCGTAGAGGTCGCTAAACACGCCCCAGAGGCACACATTAGAATTCATTTCTTAGAACTCCAATCCAAATACTCGTGTACAGAGTTTTACACAGACGCTTCCAAGTCACATTCCGGGGTATCTTATGCAGCCATCGGTCCATCGTTTTCGGAATCCGGTGTACTGCACCCGGAGACAAGTATCTTTACGGCTGAGGCCTATGCAATTTTATCGGCTGTAAAGTATATAATGAAATCAAAACTTAAAAACACTATCCTATTTACAGACTCGCAAAGTGTTGTGAAAGCATTGCAATCACTCTGTAAACACAAAAACCCTGTACTTAATGAGCTCTAGTCCATTCTGTGTAAAGCATATATATCTAACCAGCATGTGATTATATGCTGGTTGCCGGGCCATAGAGGCATTGAGGGTAATGTTCGAGCAGACCAATTGGCCACATCAGTTACATATCAGGCATTACATCTCCCTACAGCTGCTGTTCCTGCAACAGATTTGAAGCCTTTCCTGCGAAAGAAACTGCGAAGCCACTGGCAACGCGTGTGGGATGCAGAAAGAAATAACAAGCTTCATTTGATAAAACCACAGTTAGGTTTCTGGCCCCCCGTAACGAAAACACGACAAGCTGATGTCCTGTTCTGTCGTCTAAGAATAGGACATACATATGGCACCCACAATTTTTTGCTTACTGGTGATGAACCGCCAACCTGTGGTAGATGTGGTGAGAGGCTGACCGCCCTCCATGTCCTCGTGGAGTGTCGGGAAGCCGAAACAGAGAGAAAAAAATATTTTCCTCAAGCGTACCGGTATCATGTGCCTCTTCATCCCATCATGTTTCTTGGTGAAGAACCGCTTTTTAACGCCAAAGCAGTCGTCGATTTCTTGAACGATGTGGTCCTGCATGCTATTAGCCCATTAAGGTCGTAGCACATCCTCTCTCCAGAGGATGCCGCTGTGATAGTAGTTTTTTATAGCACATGCCTCCAGGCCCTTGTGGTTCAAGGGCTCTGTTTAGTCAGTAGGGCTTCTTGCCAATTACTGCATCTTAAATATTTTAAATACCGTGTCATTCTTTCTGAGTGCATTCTTCATTTCATAGTACAGCTCATGAGTCATTGCCATGATTTTAGTACATATATATTTTACGCACTTTACAGCGATTATTTTAGGCCCCTTTACAGCCACGCTTCATCTACTTCTCAGAATTTATCGCTCCACTGCACACTCACAAACACTGGCATGGCGCTCTTTGGTCATAACTGGCTCTTGCGCCATAAAACACCACACATCATCATCATCAAGTGGTGAAATAACAATTCGGTTAAGAAGCGCCATTAAATTAATGCACCGACGCTGGCTCATACCAGGCCGAAAATACATTGGAAACGTGTTCCTTATGATTCCTGCCTTGGAGTGTCAACGAAGGAGCCTTTTTATTTTGGAGGACAGCTTAGATTCACATTAAGCTTTGCCACATTCTTTGCATTGCGTTATTTTGGCCTACGGCATGAAAAAAAAAGGTTACATATGACTATGAAGCTCTGTCTTTCGCATAAAATCTAAAAAGCAGCGGTGATGGGAGCGATAAATCCAATTGTGTAATTCTGGGGACGAATTGGGGCGAAGGCTCACACGGCTCAGATAACTTCGACGAGCCGTTTGCAGGCCAAGCCATGTCCATAGCAAGTGCTGCTGGGCTTCCTCCCTCATTGGCACAGGACAGCACGGGCATCTGGAAGAGGCGTCGATATATTCGCACTGCGCGCGGATGGAGGGTCTGACATTGAGCTTCGCTTTCTATTATCTTGCCTCGCTGCAAGCTTTTCAAGATAGTTCATAATATAGCCACTGGTGCACTGACTAAACGCAAGTAGAAAACGACAACGAATTGACAAGCTTGAGGAGGCTAGGGCAGTCATTGTTTGCGCCATGCTCAGGATCCGTGTGCCTCTTTGTAGTCTTGTGAGGACTCAATTTGACGAGGCTGACATCAGATATTGGCGCTCTTTTAAATTCGTAAGCATTTCCATGCATAATCATCATCATCATCAGCCTATATTTTATGTCCACTGCAGGACGAAGGCCTCTCCCTGCGATCGATCTCCAATTACCCCTGTCTTGCTCTAGCGTATTCCAACTTGCGCCTGCAAATTTCCAAACTTCATCATCCCATCTGGTTTTCTGCCAACCTCGACTGCGCTTCCCTTCTCTTGGTATCCATTCTGTAACCCTAATGGTCCACCGGTTATCCATCCTACGCATTACATGGCCTGCCCAGCTCCATTTCTTCCGCTTAATGTCAACTAGAATATCGGCTATCCCCGTTTGTTCTCTGATCCACACCGCTCTCTTTCTGTCTCTTAACGTTAGTCCTAAGATTTTTCGTTCCATCGCTCTTTGTGCGGTCCTTAACTTGTTCTCGAGCTTCTTTGTTAACCTACAAGTTTCTGCCCCATATGTTAGCACCGGTAGAATGTAATGACTGTACACTTTTCTTTTCAACGACAGTGGTATGCTCTCAGTAAGGATTTGGTACTGCCTACCGTATGCACTCCAACCCAATTTTATTCTGTAAATTTCTTTCTCGTGATCAGGATCCCCTGTGAGTAATTGACCTAGATAAACGTACTCCTTTACAGACTCTAGAGGCTGATTGGCGATCCTAAATTCTTGTTCCCTTGCCAGGCTATTGAACATTATCTTTGTCTTCTGCATTTTCATCTTCAACCCAATTCTTACACTTTCTCGATTAAGGTCCTCTATCATTTGTTGTAATTCGTCTCCATTGTTGCTGAATAGGACAATGTCATCTGCAAACCGAAGGTTGCCGAGATATTCGCCGTTGATCCTCACTCCTAAGCCTTCCCAGTCTAAGAGCTTGGATACTTCTAAGCATGCAGTGAATAGCATTGGAGAGATTATGTCTCCTTGCCTGACCCCTTTCTTGATAGGTAACTTTCTACTTTTCTTGTGGAGAACCAAGGTAGCTGTGGAATCCTTGTAGATGCTTGCTAAGATATTCACGTATGCCTCCTGTACTCCTTGATTACGCAATGCCTCTAGACTGCTGGTATCTCTACTGAATCAAATGCCTTTTCATAATCTGTGAAAGACATGTAGAGAGGTTGATCGTACTCCACAGATTTCTCGATTACTTGATTTATGACATAGATATGATCCATCGTAGAATATCCCTTCCTGAAGCCAGCCTGTTCTCTTGGTTGGCTGAAGTCATGTGTTGCCCTGATTCTATTGGAAATTATCTTGGTGAATGTTTTATACAATACTGAAAGCAAGCTAATGGGTCTATAATTCATCAGGTCTTTAACGTCTCTCTTCTTATGGATTAGTATAATGTTGGCGTTCTTCCAGCTCTCTGGTACACATGAAGTTGTGAGGCATTGCGTATAAAGGGCAGCAAGCTTTTCAAGCATGATATCTCCTCTATCTTTGAATAAATCTACTGTTATTCCATCTTCTCCAGCAGCTTTTCCCCTGGTCATGTCTTTAAAGCCCTTGCAATTTCAGCGCTAGTTATAGAAGGAGCCTCTGTATCCAGTTCATCACTATTTTGAATGAAAGTAGCTAGGCTGTTTTGGGCACTGTACAGGTCAGTATAGAATACTTCCTCTGCTTTTACTATGTCATCGAAATTGCTGATGGTATTACCATGCTTATCTTTCTGTGCACACATCTTGCCTTGTCCTATGCTAAGCTTTCTTCTTACTGATTTAATGCTGAGTCCATATTTTACGGCTTCCTGAATCTTTCCCACGTATTAATTTCGAATATCCCTTACTTTTTTCTCGTTGATTAGTTTTGACAGCGAATTCTATCTGATCGCTTGAGTTGGACATTTTCATCTTCTGTCGTTTCGTTATTAGGTCCTTTGTTTCTTGGGAGAGCTTACCTACTGGTTGCCTTGCTGCCCTACCTCCCACTTCAATTGCTGCTTCTGAGATCAAACTAGTTACGGTTTCATTCATTACCTCTATGCTGTCTTTATCTTCCTTTTCTAAAGCTGCATATTTGTTTGCAAGCACCAGCCTGAATTGGTCTGCTTTTATCCTTACTGCCTCTAGGTTTCCATGCATACCCAACCACAAAACTGTCCGTGCGTCCGTCTGTTCTTCCCGTGAGACGATTGCTTTTAATATATAGAGCCCGCCGCAGCGAGCGACTGTACCTTCCCGCGGTCTGCAGCTTGAACGCGAACGAGGCGGCGAGAACACAGCGCCCACGGAGCTCTCAGCACATGCCGCACTCCGCCCGTTTCGCAGATCACATTCAAGATATGGACCCGCGCGTCTCTCGGAAGGGAACAGAGCAAGCGTAGCCTCTTGCCTTGCTGTGAGAGTTTTGTCATAGATCCCCGGCTTATTTGTGCTTCTTGGGCGAGAAGCCATCTGAAGCGATGATAGACGATACGTCATCGCTTGCGTCAAAATGGAGGTGTCCGTTTCCTGGTTCTCCAACAGTGACCCTAAAGACTCTGACAGCGACTACACCGTCGTGGAGGGCAAGTGACTGAAGAGCAAATACCGCAGGACAACCAAAGATGTGAGTGGGCAAGGCCCCAAAGTACCACCTACTCCGACTTATACAATTGCTTTTGTACCTCTCGACGTGTCTAAGAATTTAAATTTCATACACAGACAAATTTTCAACACCTACCTTTGTAATGTGGCTCTGAAAGAAATTAACAAAGTCTGTTTGAACACCAGGAATAACTTTGTCACAGTGGAAGTAGCGACGCAAGCCGTCCTAGAAAAATTGAAAACCGTGGGCATACTCGTACTAGGACACATCAAAGTCCAGTAGTTCATTGTGCACAGTGGTCACACTAGGGCAGGCGTTATTTCCGATGTCGTGATTGACATCCGCGACGAAGAGTTTCAAAGGCTTGTGAATTCAACAGTGAAGGTCCTCAACTTTCATCGCTTCGGTCGCTCGACGAGCGTCAAGCTTCTTTTCGAGGTAGACACGCATCCTGATCATGTCAAGGTGGGCTATGTGAGACACCCGGTGCGTCCTTATGTGCCCCGACCAATGCAGTGACACAAGTGCCTAAAGCTAGGCCATGTCAGCGCTTTCTGCACAAGCCAGACGGCATGCCTCCGCTGTGACGGCAGCCATGACATATCTTCATACACAGTAAAAGAAATGAAGTGCTTTAATTGCGGTGGACCCCACGAGGCCAATTCGAAGGATTGCCCTAAACAAAAAAGGAGGTAAAAATACTGAATCAAATGAGCAAGACAAGTATTTCCCACAAAGACGCAGCAGCGTCAGTGAAACACCAGAAGAGACGATCGCGTCGTCGACGTGGACAAGCTGTAGGTGCAAACGAGAGCTTCTTGGCTACAATTCCGCAGATCCAGCAGAAGGTAGTTCAATCGGTATCGCTAGATCTCTCCGAACCATTGCTCGATCTCTCCGAACCATTGAACATCACTTTCAAGATACGGCTCTCGCCGCCGCGCCAGACGTAGCCACCGCCGGAGCACGGTTAATCCCGTTTCATAATGAATCGACGCAGGTGGATAATGCGCTAAAGAGCTATAACGGCTCATAATGATCGGAACATGATCAGCGCACCTGTAGAGACAATGCACCTAATATATGTTGCATACATTTCATTCATTTTCTACGTCTCCCTCGTCGTTTCCCCCCACGGCCACATCCGCTGCGGGCTATCTATACCACGACTGAACACTGCTTCTACTTGCCTCCTCTACGTCGTCTCGTGCAGGTCTCACTATTAACAGTTCGGTGATTCAACCGCGCTTCTCTGTTTCACGATTTTTTCGCGGTCGTTCTCGCAATTATACGACAACCATCAGCGCGCGACAACTGAACACCACGTCGTTACTACGAAGTGCTTACGCATCTTTCAAACAAAAAAGCAGGTAAATATACTGAATCAAATGAGCAAGACAAGTATTTCCCACAAAGGCGCAGCAGCGTCCGTGAAACACTGGAAGAGACAATCGCGTCGTCTCTTCCTGGAGATTCTACGTGGATGTTTTTCAAGTTTGAGAAGAGTCCCGCAAAATACTAGACAGGTTGGTCACCGTAAATGTACGACCATTGTGTATGCTTCTTAACGGCACCACTGTTATTTCCTTCTAAGTTATGTTAGAGTGGCAAATAACGCCTATTTTGTCCATGACATGCCATGCGAAATGCAAAGTACTGCCCATATTGACGACAAAACAGGCAATCAATCATTGCATGCAATGCAGATTTGCATATGAGAAACAAAATTAGCAAGAATAACTTGGGAATTTTATTTGAACCAAACAAGTACTCGTGTGCTTATCCAACGCACATGTTGAAATCTATATATGTGAAGCGGTTAATTAAATGGTATGAATGCGATGCGTGAAAGCGTGTTTATTATTATAGTGTGTAACGTGTTCTTTCATGCATTGTTTATGTTTAGCACCACACATGTAACTTAAATGTCGGGCAAAGTTTATGCACTACAACACTCACAAATTATGCTAAACTCAGACAGCAGTTCACGTGAATGCGCATCTGTGAGACGTCGACGCTGCGAAGTGACGAGGACGAAGGCGGTGACTACTGCTTGTCGAGAGATGAATGCTGAGGAGATGTGCATGCAGAGAGGAGTGAAGACGCGAAAGGCACTGGTAAGGTTGACTGTGATTAGCCCGTGTCATTCCTGCGTCTTGGGCCTGACATGCTTCGACATGCACAGACATGCTTCGGTGCTTTGAGCTTCATTCACATCATGAATCATATTTAAGTCACTCGTTGAATTAAGTCAATCGTCACTCGTCGATTCAAGCGAGCTAGTTAGCCTTGGCACGGGAGAAGTATGCGTGCGATTCTGGCTTCATGATTATAGAGCATCGGTCTGCTGCTTCCGGTGACCGAGGTTCGATCCCAGCCTCGGTTACACAATTTGTTGTTTTCTGTGTGCTAAGGGGATACTATGTGTAATGGGTGGCACTCCCCTTACCACCGTGCCTGACCCATACGCGGGAGCCAACCGGTACTTGGAGCGCTAATTCCTCAAAAGCCAGTTCTGAACCCCGTGCAGCGTTGCGACCGCCTCTGGCCGCAGACACAGCGTCTGCGTCTTCGTCTGGAGGCCGAGCGTCTCGAAACGCTAGCTGTCATGAGGGAAGAATGCGAGAACGCTCCCCATCCACAATGCGGTCGGTACCGCACGGTGGTACGGTGCCACCGTGCGGTTTATACTGCTCTGTTAGACAGCACTATCTTCAGGATCAGCCCACGAAGACGGTTAGGTGCGAAGAAATCATGGTTAGATCCCAAAGAAAGATAACCGTCTAAAAATAAAAAAAATCGCTGAACAGTCTTGGCTTTCCTGCCAGCGCTTTGTCGTAATTGAGGTGCTGCGTCTGAGAAAGCATAAAGGAAAATAATATTACTTTCATCATTTTTATTGCTTTCATCTGCACCATCAAATTAAAAGGCACATGCAGCGGGATAAGTTCTTTATTGCTGCTTGATTTTTTAACCTTCATTAGACACACGGACGAAACAATTGAAAAGAATGCTGTAATAAAGCCAGAGCAACTCTTTAGGCTATGACAGATGGCATCGCGTCCCAGAATCCATGGGAGAGTGGTTATTCAGCAGCAACTTGCGATTCACCGTCTGGTTTGTTATGCAATGCTCTACACTAAATAATGATGTCATAGTTTCGAGAACAGATTGTAGCCGGTGAGACGGGTGACATATCGTGACCACCACGCCATCTGAATGCAACGCCGCAAAACGGGGGCGGGTGACGCCGTCCCGCTCAGTGCAGGTGGACATGGGCTGATGCCGCCTTTTATTCACGTGTTCTCGTTCACCGCTGCTTATTGGTGTTCGCGTGATGAATATGAAACTATCGGCGACGCGCTGTAGTTTCGCATCCCATTAACGTGTGCAAGGGTATGTAGCCCACAGTATTCGTTATACAGGCGACGACTAGTGGGGACATGACACTGCACCCTTTGCTTGACACAGTCGATACTACTTAATCGCTGCCTTCTTGTTCCATGTTCGTTGTTTCATACGCGCGTAGGATAGAACTGCGCTGTCATAAATATTCATTTAACGCAGCGACTGTCACAAAATCCATGAATTGAGAGATAAGTGATAGGATTCTCTTCTGAACACGGGATCAATTATAATTTTAAGCGTGCACAAATGAAAACTGCGTTATGTGAAATATGCATCCGAGGTGTCCATTAAAATAATTTATTGAAGTTCTGGGGCTTTACTTGCCATAACAATTCTCTGATTAAGAGTGACGACGTAGTGGGGGACTCCGAATTAACCCGAATATGGCCGCCGCGGCCGGGATCGAATACGCGACCTCGTGCTCAGAAGAGCAATGCCGAGCCGCAGTGGCTACTGTATTTACAGCGTGCAGGAAATGGCTCTCGCGAGAAAACGTCATGGCTGCATGTGAGTCCCACTTGCAATACAACACGTCGTTCCGCAGAGACGTATGCCCGGGTGCTTGCAAGGAAAGAAATGTGGGGTGAGCTGGGCGTACCACATCTTTCTGCGTTTTCTCTTATCCCGTGCACTTTCCTAGTTTATTGGGCCAAAACACTGCGGACATAAAAGTGTAATTAGCGCGTGTTCGTGGCTTTTTTAAGTGTGCATCTGTATTTTCTAACTCATTTTATTCTTTCAATCTTCGTTTGTTATCCGACCGCCTAGTATCCTATACAGATGCGCAATGAGGGAGTTTAACGGCAGGGAGGTTAACAAAAGGCGAGCTTCCGGTTTGCTACCCTGTACTGGGGTGGGGGACATTGTGGTTGGAAAGATCAAAATGTTCGAAAGGCTTCACTGCAGTACTCGTTAGCGGATCTGAAGCACACTGGATCGCTGATCAGAGCAGTTTGTGTCGGAAGGGTCAATTCAGTCTGGGGAGGTTCCCAGGAAGAATGACACCAGGAGCCCAGCTTTTCAGACTTGTGGCAGCATCACGGAGACCCTGCAAGAAAGGTAGACGATGTGTTAATTGAATCAGCTGGCTGTCACATTGTATATATTGTAGTGAAGAAGAGACGCTAGTGGGTTCAACGCTACTGGATCAAAACGCTAGTGGGTCGAGCGCTCTTGATCGGCAACGGTTCTCGTGCTTGAACGCTGTTACTGCGCTGACCGTTGACGTTGCGCTGCTCTAAGCTCTGCCGAATAAACACCTTTAGAATTGGTGGATTGTGCTGGGTAACCTCAGTATATCATCCTGGAACTCCGATCCCGTACCCTACCATCTACCATGCCCCAAGACGCCTCCGAGCAAACGCCTCAAGCCACAAACACTGCGTGTCCCGGGGTACCTCGACACCGCGACCCTCCGATCTACACAGGAGCGGACGACACTAACGTGGAAGAATGGCTCGCGGCGTATGACAGGGTAAGCGCCCATAACAAGTGGGACGAAGCGGACAAACTGCGCCATGTTCTGTTCTACCTTGCTGGTGTGGCCAGCCTGTGGTATAACAACCATGAAGCAGAGTTCCAGACATGGTCCGAATTTAAGACTTCCTTCGCCGATGTATTTGGTCGCCCTGCTGTTCGCAAGATGCGTGCCGAGCAGCTTTTGCGAGAACGAGCTCAACAGCCAGGTGAAACATTCACCACCTACATTGAAGATGTCCTCGACCTATGCCGGAAAGTCAATTCGACTATGGCGGAGTCTGATCGACTCCAAAACATACTGAAGGGCATTGAGGACGATGCCTTTAACATGTTGCTGGCCAAAAATCCTTGCTCTGTGGCCGAAATTATCCCGCTGTGCCAGAGCTATGAAGAACTCCGCAGGCAGCGATCACTTACCCGTTGATCTCTACGGGACGAACACCTCGCTGGTTTGGCTGCCATGTCCGACCAGACAGCTTTGCTCGCAGAGATGAAGGCGTTCGTCCGCGAGGAAGTTGCCCGGCAACTCTCGTTGATGGATTTTGCTCAGCCGCAGCCGGTACACGCGCCAACGCCGAGTTTTGCGCCTCCGCTTCGCCGCGCCTTAGCGCAAGAAATCAACAACGTTTTGCCTGAACACCACCAGCACGTTTCGGTGGCTGCACCTCACAGCTACGCTGAAGTCATGGCCAGAACCCGAGAGATCCCGACGGCTGTACCACTCAGCTACGCGGAAGTCGTCACCCAGCCCCAACAACTCCCTCAATGGGGCCCTCTCACCTACGCCGAAGCCCTCGCTATGCCTCGACCACAACTTGCCGTGCAATCACTTCACCAGCCGCCCCGTCCAAACCGTCCTCCCACATGGATGGGACCTGTCGCAGCGACTCGGTGGCGTACAGCGGACAATCGGCCGATATGTTTTGCGTGCGGCTACGCAGGCCACGTCGCACGCCACTGTAGTCGCGTGCAGTCGCCTAGCGCTACACCATATGCGCCAAGTCGTATGGTGGATTCACCGCGCCCATATTACGATGATGAACCTCGTGCTGCGTTACCACCATTCCGCCGGTCTGCCACCATCCGCCGCTCACCTTCTCCACGTCGACGCTCCCCATCACCAATGCGGCCTCGTCCCGAAGCTCGGGAAGAGGAAAACTAGTCGTCGCTGTCCATGAGGCAAGGGCTGCGATGCCGTCGAACCGCGAAAGTCCTCAACGTAGCCCGACCAATGTGATAGAAGTGTTAGTTGAGGGCGTGCGCATATATGCCCTCGTTGACACCGGAGCCGCTGTATCAGTTATGGACGCAAAGCTTTGTCGCTTCCTTCGAAAGGTCACGACCCCCCTTGCTGGATTCTCGCTCCGCACAGCAGGCGCACAGCGCATTGACCCGATAGCGGCATGCACAGCTCGTGTTCTCATCGAGGACGTTGTTTACGCCGTCGAATTTATTGTGATTTCATCGTGCTCCCACGAAGTTATCCTGGAGTGGGACTTCCTTGCCCGCCACAATGCCGTCATTCATTGCGCACGGGCCGAACTAGAACTGTCGCCGATGTGAGATATGACGCTTGCCGATAATGCTTTTTTTGTGAACAAACTACTCGGCAGGCACGACACCAACGTGCCTCCCAACTCGTCAGTGATTGTCGCTATGCATTGCAGCAGCCTCTCCGACGCCGTCGCACTACTTTCTCCATCCGGCCGCATTTATAATCGAAAAGGTCTGCTGCTACCTTTTGCGACAGTGAACGTAAAACAGGGCTCTACTGCTATTTTCGTCTGTAACCTCTTGCCATACCCTGTGATGCTGCTTCAAGGCGAATGTCTTGGCTATGTGGAAGCGATCGACGCCGTACAAATTACGGATGCACCCGAAGACACGTCCTTAGCCAGTTACAGCACGCTCGGTTCTATCTCTAAGTCTGACCCTTTACCCACAGCCACAGATGTGTTCGATTCATCTATTGCCAATGGTCTCACCCCAGCTCAGCGTTCTCAGCTCCTGCGCATCTTAGAAGAATTTCGTTCTTCTTTTGATGTTGGGCAACCTTCCCTGGGCCGGACGTCTGCTGTCACGCATCATATTGACACTGGCTCCCAATCGCCATTGCGGCAACGCCCATATCGCTTCTCTGCCGCAGAACGTCGTGTGATTAGTGAGCAAGTATGCTTCACCGCGAAGTAATCCGACCCTCAAACAGTCCTTGGGCATCTCCTGTCGTCCTTGTTACGAAAAAAGATGGCTCTGTACGGTTCTGTGTAGACTATCGGCGCCTGAACAAGATCACTCGCAAAGATGTATACCCGCTACCGCGAATTGATGACGCTATCGATAGCCTACAAGGAGCTGAATTCTTTTCATCTCTAGATTTACGCTCCGGCTATTGGCAAGTGCCCATGGCTGACGCCGATAGGCCGAAGACAGCCTTTGTCACACCGGACGGCTTATACGAATTTAACGTCATGCCGTTTGGACTTTGTAATGCGCCAGCAACCTTCGAACGCATGATGGACACAGTTCTGCGCGGCTTGAAGTGGCACACATGTTTATGTTACCTAGACGACGTGGTTGTTTTTGCCAATGACTTCACCACTCACCTTCAACGCCTCCGGCGTGTTTTGACGTGCCTAACAAACGCTGGCCTACAACTGAACCTAAAGAATGCCGATTTGCAGCGCGGCAGCTCACGATACTGGGTTACGTCGTCTCGAAGGATGGAATCCTCCCCGATCCAGCCAAACTTCGTGCCGTCGCCGAATTCCCGAAACCGACTTCCGTCAAAGAACTGCGCAGTTTCGTGGCCTTATGTTCCTACTTCCGGCGCTTCATTCGTAATTTCGCCGCCGTCATATCGCCTCTGACGAAGCTCCTTGGAAGCAACGGACCCCTCCATTCGTGGACATCCGAGTGCGACGAAGTGTTCGCAAAGCTCCGTCGTTTGCTGACGTCTCCCCCCATTTTGCGTCACAACGACCCAACGGCACCTATTGAGGTACACACGGATGCCAGTGGTGTTGGCCTCGGCGCTGTCCTAGCGCAACGCAAACAAGGCTTTCCTGAATATGTCGTGGCATATGCCAGCCGTACGCTTACTAAGGCCGAGACCAATTACACCGTCACGGAAAAAGAATGCCTGGCGATCATCTGGGCGCTTACTAAGTTCCGGCCCTATTTGTATGGTCGCCAATTTGATGTCGTCACGGACCACCATGAATTATGCTGGCTGTCGTCATTGAAGGATCCCTCAGGCCGTCTCGCCCACTGGGCACTTCGATTGCAGGATTACGATATCCGCGTACTTTACCGCAACGGACGCCGGCATGCTGACGCTGACGCCCTCTCACGTTCTTCCTTGCCTGACGACAATGCCTGCTGCTCACTATCCCAGCTTGACGTTTCTTCCATCGACATTGGGACCATCGCTTCCGAGCAGCGCAAGGACCCCTGGATTGCCTCCATCATAGACTTCCTTGCTGATCCGTCATCGCAGCCAACCACTCGTGCATTGCGCCGTCAAGCTCGCCATTTCTCCATTCGCGATGACCTGCTTCACCGACGCAATTACACCTCTGACGGGCGCCAGTGGTTATTAGTAGTACCTCGAAGCCTTCGTTCGGACATCTGCGCATCGTTCCACTCTGATCCACAGTGTGCACACTCAGGACTTTACAAAACTTACCAGCGCATCCGACAACGCTACTACTGGCGAGGAATGTACCACTACGTTCAGAAGTTCGTTCGCTCATGCCCCGACTGCCAGCGCCGGAAATCTTCACTCCAGCTCTCGCCAGCTGGTCTGCAGCCTCTACCCTGCCCTAACCGGCCGTTCGGTCGCGTTGGAATCGATCTGTATGGACCACTTCCTTTGACATCAGCTGGTAACCGCTGGGCCATTGTTGCAGTCGATCACCTCACACGATACGCCGAAACGGCCGCCCTTCCGGCAGCAACAGCGCGCGACGTTGCCACATTCCTGCTTCGCCGATTCATTCTGCGGCATGGCCCACCTGAAGAACTGCTCAGCGATCGCGGACGCGTCTTCCTGTCGGAGGTAGTTGAAGCCATCCTCAAAGAGTGCCACGTTGTTCATCGCACAACTACGGCGTACCACCCTCAAACGAATGGCCTCACGGAACGCTTCAACCGTACGCTCGGTGATATGCTTTCAATGTACGTCGCCTCCGACCACACGAACTGGGACGCCGTCCTACCCTTCGTAACCTACGCGTATAACACCGCTACGCAGACCACCACTGGGTTTTTCACCATATTTCTTACTGTATGGTCGGCACCCTTCGCACACCATCGACACAATTCTGCCGTATTGGCCGGATGCATCCGAGTTCGTGCCTATCTCTGCCACGGTCAGACATGCTGAAGAGTGCCGCAACCTCGCTCGGGCATTTACTACCGAAGATCAAGAGCGCCAGAGGAGCACTCGCAGTGACGCCACTTTCACGCTCACCTTCGATCCGGGAGCGCTCGTGTGGCTCTCTGTCCCTTTGACTACCCCTGGCCTCTCATGAAAACTGGTTCCGAAATATGAAGGCCCTTATCGTGTCATCGAACGCGCATCTCCTGTGAACTATGTAATAGAACCAGTCGAGCCATCTTCAGACATGCGCCGCCGTGGACGAGACATTGTCCATGTCGACCGTCCGAAGCCTTACTACGACACGCTCATTGTGACGAAGGGTTAGGTCGCCGGACGGCTCCCTTATCGGTCCCGGGGGTGATTGTAGCGAAGAAGAGACGCTAGTGGGTTCAACGCTACTGGATCAAAACGCTAGTGGGTCGAGCGCTCTTGATCGGCAACGGCTCTCGTGCTTGAAAGCTGTTACTGCGCTGAATACTGCGCTGCTCTGCCGAATAAACACCTTTAGAATATAAAAAAGAACATACCTGGAAAAAGTGGAACACACGAGCTCCTACTTAGCAATGCAACGCTTAGCCGCTAAGCCAACACGGCCGGATCATGCAAAATGTAATGAAAACACTCGAGACACTAGTGTGGTGTGAATAGTCCGAGAGAAATAATATTTAGCAGCCCGGTTCCTAACTAGTTCAAGGATTTTCTTTAGAGTAGATTGGTGAGCAACAAATTTGGTTAAGCTTCAGTGTTTTGGTCTTTCTTTATAACATTTTCGATAATTCAGCGTACCTTCCACCAAATGTTGTTTTATTTACTTGGGGGAAGGGCGGGGAGATATTTTTTCCAAAATTAAGTTTCACTGGGGCTTTTCTGTGAATGGTGTTTCATGTTAAGCTCACTGCTATAATTTTTCGGTGAATATCTGACTCTCTAATTTTGATGACGCGGAAGCACGTTGTATGAGTGCGGATTTCATTTCATTTCATTTTTATTATCTTAAAGACCCCCGAGGAGGTACTACCTAAGGGGTGTTTTTTTTTCTTCTTTTTTTACACACAATATTGTTCATTCAACGACCGGTGCGATGTTACATTTGATAGGCTATGTTTAAATTGTGGGGTTTTACGTACCAAAACCACGATCTGATTTTGAAGCACACCGTAGTGAAGGACTCCGGAAAATTTGGACCACCTGGGGTTCTTTACCGTGCACCTAAATCTAAGTACACCGGTGTTTTCGCATTTCGCCCCCATCGACATGCGGCTGTCGTGGCCGGGATTCGATGCCGCGACCTCGTGCTAATCAGCCCAACACCATAGCCACTAAAGTGCAACCACGGCGGGTTTTGATAGGCAATGCATGAAGCTTGATGAGCCAGTGATAGTGGCGATGTTGCGAGAAATGCCACTCCAGTCTTTTGCTTCTCTGGGAAAAAATGAAGCCGAAAACGTTTTAGTACGGGCACGTGGGCGAGAAACTTGTAGCGCATGACCAGTGGGATGAGATATGTGAGCTGCAGGGATAAAGTGAGGAGCGCAATTAAGTAGCGAGTGAAAGAACTTGCGAAATAGAGACAGGGTTGCAACGCGTTGGCGACAAGACAAATGTGATATGTTACACTCGGCTTTGAGGGATGAAGCACTGATTTCATATAAATACCAAGCATAAAGGAATCAAGCAGCACGATTTTGAACGGATTCGAGAGTTGTGTTGAGACCTACTTCGGGTGGGTTCCAGATGGGAGATGAGTACTCTAACTGAGCCCTGACTTATGATTTGTTAGCAACTAGTTTTACGTGTCTCGGAGTATTACCTAAATAACGTTTTAAGAAACTCAAGGTTGTTAGCTGATGACGTCACTTTAGCAATGTGACTGTACCAGGGCATACGCGTATTGTTAGATAAGGTAACTCCAAGGTATATATAAGTGGTTAATGATTCAACAGGGACGTTAGCTATGTCATAAGTGAAGGGAAATTTGACGACGAGTGAAGGAAATGAGTTTGCAATTAGTAGGGTTTAGGGACACTAGCCAATCACACCATTGTACTATGTGGTCGAGGTCTTGTCGTAGAATCATACGGTTAGATGGGCTAGTAACGGTTCGGTAAATAATGCATTCATCAGAAAACATGCGGATATTAGAAGATACATGCAAAGCTAGGTCGGCAATGTATATAAGATGTGGGCCTGCAGCACTAGTTGCACTTAATACACTGAAAATAACAGTTTTCTAGAAGTAGTCAAGCAAGGCCACAACGTCATAAGGTGATACGACTATGCATAAATTAAGAGGGAATGCATCTAAGATCCCACCAGAAAGGCAATTATACATAATTCACTACACTCTACAGGCACAGAGCTCCATCAAATAATACAGAAAACGAAGACTAGGTATATATAGGTTTTCATACATACAACCCGGCGTTACCGTGAATGAATGTGCGCAGTTGATCCACCGCCTTGGCCGCCACGCGAAGACCGCAATGATTCGGCTCTCCCGCTCCGTCCTTTCTTCTCGTTTTCGCAGAAAAAATAACAATAAAAAAATTGCGGCATGCTCATGCATACAGCCAGGGGATACGACTGAGCCAGGCAGATACATCAGAAAGCTTGCCGGCTCCCAACTAAGGGCACATTGACGTCTTGAGCTTCCTTCACATCTGGCCGAGAGGACAGTGGGGGGGGGGGGGATTTTGGTCTGCCGATTGTTGTGGAAAGCGTTTCGTTCCTTTAAACCGTTGGCCACAGCGTTCTCCGTCCTGTGAACTGCTGTCACCAACAGTCGGCACACCCAGTGTGAATGAGCCTTTAGTGTTCCGGTAAGATTGATTTCCCCGACCGGTGAAATCAAACTTGCCGGTTCCGATTCGAACCGAATTCGTGCTAATTATCTCGGCATATTCTTTTCGGCTTTTAATGCCACTAGCATTTCTTGCGAACTTCACTGTGGTTGCAGTCCCCCATGCTCTGTCTGTCTGTAACTCCTTTCGCACCAACTACGCTCACTGGGTAGTCCATGCTCTAATGGGTAGAGCATCCTGCTGCTCTGCTGAGGGAACGGTGCTGAAAAGCAATCGTCCCACGTTAAACATGCTCTCGTGAAAGCTATTCGAGCAAAATCAAGCTCTCAGAAACCTCACTTAACCAAAATTTCATAGCCTAGCCAGATTACGTCGCGCTCAGGCCTCCAAGCTGCTATGAATTTTCCACGATCATTACGAATATTTATATTGTGAAACCTTGTGAATTATGCAAATATCTGAGTGAATTTTACTTATCTATAGAGATATACAAAATCAGAACACTCGAATAAAAAGGTAACACTTTCTAATAGCAACAAAGCGCGGTCATTCCGCTGTTATCATTGTTAGCAGCTGTTTGCAAAGCTTGCCTCACTTTAAACTTGATTTTTTAAAATAGGAAGAACCAATACAGGTTGCTTTTCAAAAATGCCTGGAGCATCCTTCCGGAGGTGGTTATTAGTGGCACTATGTTGGGAACTACGTGTTATGGATGGTGAACCCTTTACCACTGTGGTGCCTTACCGGTACGCGGGAGCCAACTCGTACTACGAACGCTACATCCTCAATGACCCGTTCGGAACACCGTGCAGCCAGGGGAGTGAATCTTTCTATACCTCCCATTGGCTCTTGTATAGCAAACGCTCAGTCGATGCTAGCGCCAAGGCGCACTTCAGTTAGGCCCTAGCGCACGGATAAGGGACCGGAGCGCACGCTCCTCTCCTGTCCGGCCGTGCCAGGTGTCACACCGTGCATTCGTGCTTGTGCGCAGTGCGTTCTTTTTGCGTTTTCATGCACGTAGTCTCGTTCATTATTGCGATCAAGCAAGCATGTGCGCAAATTATATTAAAAAAAATAAATCCACGTACAACACAACAGTTCTTTGGACTCACTCTATTGTGTTCGTTTGCGAAAACCAGAATAGGATCAGACTGTGCAACACACTATAGAATGCAACAAAACGCGGATGGTGTTTCATGTACGTACGTGTAAAAAACAGTTATAGTAATTGCTCTAATGGCCAATGCCCAGAATAGCTTTTCATATATGCACTGAGTTGGTGCACAGGGCTGGACGTCATGCGAGAAATAAGGATGGCCTAAGACCTAAAATTCCCTGACAATGGAAAAAAAAAGAATGAATTCATGCAATGTACTACCTAAATAATGTATAATCAAGTAAATATTGTTTTTCTAACAATACTCTGAACGCTGCAAAAAACACGCTACATACAAGCTCACATATTGCACACAAATATTTGTTTTTCTAACAATCACACTGAACGCAGCAGAACACAAGTTACATACAAGCTCACATATTGCACACAAATATTTGAAACAATCAGTCTATGTAAACTAGTTTTAGTGTGGTCGTTTTACTTACTTTCTGGCCCGGGAACGTCATCTGGTGCCTTCACGGATGGCACGGCTGACCACACGAGTCTGCTTCTCACTCGGACCATGAAATCCACCTCCGTGAAGTGCGGCGAGCATATGCTGCTGTTGTTGACCTTATCTCTGTGCAAACCCATTAGGTCCGTCCTTCCTGCGTAGTTTAAAAACGCTTCCATCCTGAAGCTCGTTTCGCGGTCGCGGCAGAGTACTATTTGTGATATATCATGCTTAATTCCCAGAAACGCATTTTTAAACGATGGCGACTAATTAGCTACAAATAAGTGCAAAGCGCACACCTACACACGTGTTCTTTGCGATACGCGCAGGTGGTACTATATTTATAAGGAGCTTTATGTTCGCTGCTTGTTGACATAGCTATTTACTGCATCGTTGTGATGTTTTCAAATCAGCTACCTGCTGCCTAACCCCCGGACAGCCATGTACGACTGCGCACAATTACTATCACAAATAAAAACCAGGAAGTAAACTGCACAGTCCTCACCTGTTGTCTTTAGGGATGCGGTAGAGTTTCACGTCGCATGGCGCACTTGGTGTTGATGTGTTCGTACACCTGTGAACCACACGAACAGCGACAGCTGCGAGACATTGCGGGGAAAAGCCGACAAAAATGCAACTGTAAGGTACCACACGGACTACACTGCTAGCGTGGAAGGCGAAAACCACAAAACTGACCGCATAATGCCAGAAAAAAAATTGGTGGCGTTATGGCCGTTATCAATAAGCACGGCCGACGGCGAGCGCGGGCAAGGGGCGCGCTGGCCGTAGCCGGCCGCATTGGCCGCGCCAGCCGCGCGGCTGAAAGTTGAAGGCGAGAGAGAAACGACAAAGTTAAGAGAGGGTCGACAAGAAAAACAAAGGGAAAGCGATTTTGGTTTCGCATCCATTTCATGGATGGCGCTGAAATTCGCGCAGACATTGGGTGCCTCAAAGTCGGAGGATATCGAGGCACCCTACGCGGACAAAAAACCAGGGGTGTTTCCGAGACCTGGTGGTGCGCCTGCGACCGCCTCTGCTCTAAGAATGCGAGAGTGATCCCCGTGCTACCTTGCGGGTGCGCACGGTGTACCGTACATCATTACTGTTTTCTGCGCTGTTTTAGACTACAAGATCTTCGTGATCGGCCCATGAAAACGGTTAGACACGAAGAGAGAGAGAGCAACTTTATTGAGAATGCCTGCTGAATCGATTAGGCTCCGTCCACGCAGGGAGGACGAGCTTTCATCGCGACGCGGCCACTACATCAGTCTCGTGCGAAGAAATTGCGGTTAGTTCCGAAATAAAGATAAACGCTTTAAAGGCGAAAAATACTGAACCTTTTTAAGTCTCTTGCAAGCTCCTAGTCGCAAGGCGGGTGCTGTGATAAAGCATTTATTCAACGACTGTTTTTTCATCGGTGTTCTTTTCATCGTTTTCTTTGCTTGCATCAAAAACATTAAATACATACATGGAACTAAATAAAAGGAACATGAAATGGGATGACTTCTGCATTGTAGCTGCATTTTTAGCCTTTACTAGACACACAAACAAAGTAAGCGAAAAAAATGCTATGTTAGAAACCAGAGCAAATCTTTAGGTTGCGATTCATATAATGCGTCTCGCAGAGCTAGAGCGAGGACAATTATACAGCAGTACTTCGTTTGCATTTGTGCGTGATGATATTTTTGCAATGCTGCACTGCATGAAATCGCATGTATAGTTTCGAGAACAGAACATTAGTAGAAGTGTACGAACGTACTGTGAAAAAGAGCGCCATTGAAGCGGGAGCATAATAGAAGTAGTATATGTGCCCTTTGGTGCGTGTGAGGGTAGTGTGTGCTCACATGTGAGTTTACCCTTGCAGGTGAAAGATATTCCATGTGCTTTCTCGATCATTACTGCTAGAGGTGCGATGTTGACCTATCGGAGCTTTGCCGATCGGTGTTCACATGTTAATTCGTTCTGTTGCCAAGTTTGAGTAGTAGTAGTAGTAGTAGAAAACTTTATTTGATGTTTTGAAACGAAGGCCCAGAGGGTGGAACCCTCCGTCCAGGCCCAATTTGCTACTGCTATCCGGCTGGCCCGGTCGATCAGGCATCGCTAGTCGTCGAAGGCCGTGCTGGAAAGAGCGGCTTCCCACTGGGATGGGGAGGGGTTGGGTATTCTAGGTAAGCCGGGTGGTTTGGAGCATTCCCACGTAGAATGGTAGAGGTTTGGGTGACCACCACAGAAAGGACATTTGTCGGGGTACTGGCTAGGGTAAAAAGTGTGGCGGAGAGCAAGGCTGGGGAACGTATTAGTTTGGAGCTGGCGCCAAGCGGCTGCATCTGCACGGTTTAGCTTCACGTGTGGTGGAGGGAATGTTCTACGGGATAGTCTGTGGTGTTGTAGTATATGCGTGTATGTAAGCGGTATCGTTTCCACCTTGTCTGGGTTGGACTGGTCTTCCACCGGTGCCTAGAGGGTGAGGCCTTGGGCGGTCGCATGAACTCGCTCATTGCCAGGGAGAGACGCATGTCCAGGTGTCCAGACTAGGTGAACTAGTGGAATGTTTTGCTTTTTGTGTAGAATTTTATGAGCGATCGGTGAAATCCGTCCTTGTGCGTAGTTTCGACATTCTTGCTAGGAATCTGTCAGAATATGTATGATCTTATCTGGGGGTTGAGCGCTAATGGCCAGGGGTATGGCACACTCTTCGGCTTCCTGCAGTTGTCAGTGCGTATTGTGGCTGATAATAGTGCTCCGCCTCTCCAGTCGGCCACCGCTACCACTTTGGCTGTAATGTCGGGGTAGCACGCGGCGTCTGTATAGAAGGTATCGAGGTCGTTGCCGTATGCTCGGTGCAGTGCCATTGCACGTGCAGCGCGCCTGCCTTTATGGTGTTCGGGGTGCATATTCCGAGGTATTGGGGCCACTGTAATGTTTTCTTTGATGTTTGGGGCGATTGACAGGGGCTCTTGTGGGGCAAACTCTGATGTTGGGTTACCTAATTGTCTGAGTACGTGCCTTCCTGTCGATGTACGTTTCAGTCGTTCGATCTGACCGACTTTCTGGGCTTCGCTATATTCGGCCATGGTGTTATGCAAACCAAGCTGTAATAGTCAGGCTGTTGAGGTTTAGATAGGAAGGCCTGTCGCCGTTTTCACCGCTGTTCGTATGAGTGTGTCTAGCTGATTTGTTTGGTTTTGGTTGAGTCGGTGGTAAGGTGCGTGATAGGTAATGCGGCTTACGATTAAAGCGTGTATGATGCACATGACGTCGGATTCCTTTAGGCCGTGGCGGCGGTTCGTGACCCGCCGGATCATGTGCACTACTTGATTAATCTGTTTCTTCAGTAGCGTCAGGATATATGTCGCTTTCGCATTGGCTTGAACGTGGAGTCCTAGTAAACGTAATTTGTTAACCTTATTTACAGGTTCACCCTCGATAGTCACCATGATGTCAGGCGGTAGGTGATGTTTCCTTTGGAGTTTTTTTACTATTAGCAGATATGACTTTTGAGCTGCGTAGGTAAGTCCCCCTGGCCGTGAATATTTCTGGGTGACATCGGCTGCTGCTTGTAGTGCGTCCTGTATGTCACCATCTGAGCCACGCATTTGTTTTTAAAGTGAAGCTTTCTTTGAAGCCTGTTCGACACCAACCATGGGACTTTATTCGGTCAGTTCGTATTTGCCACTAAGCATGTGCCTCTCTTCAATGACAAAAAACATTAGAAAATATTTCCGTGGGTGTGCGAATTCAAACCACGTCGTACATATTTAGACAATCTTTGAATATACCGGGTGTTCAAAATTAAGCTTTACGGAATTTTAAAAAATCGCCTGTGGCAGGTAGCATAAGTCTTATCGTTGAGCTGCATTATTCGAAGAGGCGGACATTAGTAGCACGAGAAATCGAAACACATATTTAACTAATTAACAGAAATTTACTAATGAACTTCTTAGTTAATTACTTTGAGACACATATTGTAATTTACGAATTGTAGCCGGTGAGTTTGCAAGACGCATCCACTTGAAATGAATTTCCAGGATGACACCAGCTTTGAGATATTTCCCAAATTGTGGGACGAAATACATGGGCGTTCCAGTTACTTTTGTGCTTGAATGTATAAAACAGCATTTTGGTAGAAAAGACGGCAAGTTTGATGGCGCATATCTCCACAGTGGTGTCATTCTGGAAATTCACTCCAAATGGATACGCCTGACAAGTTCACCGGGTACAATTCGTAAATTGCAATATGTGTCGTAAAGTAATTAACTAGGAAGTTAATTAGTGATTTTTTGTGTTACGAATGTCTGCCTCATGGAATAACCCAGCTCAATGACAAGAATTATGCTACCAGCCACAGGCGATTTGTAATAATTCCGTAAAACTTAAAAATGGACACCCTTTCTATTCAGACACGCGCCTCTCGCAGAATTCGCGGCAGTGCCGCTAGGTAGCACAGCTTGTCCACAGGGAAGTACGAGAGAGTAGCCCGGCTCCAGTGAACACTTCATACGCGATGCATTTCGGCGGTGGCTATACAGTGTGTCGCAACATTATTTCAACGCTACTCGCATCGGCGTCGACAGTCTTCCTGAGATGGTGTCCTGCCTCCGGCTTAAGTAAAAAAAACGCAAATCCCCACAAACAGCCCATTCAATTCAATGTTTGGTCGTGTACGAGGGCCTTGCAGGCAACTAATTAGGCAAAATATGGTGGCATGCAGATATTACGGCCGAGATACCTAAGAACGTGGTTCGCAGAATTGGTTATATGAATTTCATGATTAGATCAAAGCAAGTCTTTGAAGAGGTGCATGTCTGCAAGTCTGAAGAGGTGCAATTAGCGGCTGCTGTTTTACCCGCCGCGGTGACTTACAGGCTATGGCATAGCGCTGCTAAGTACGAGGTCGCTGGTTCGATTCACGGTGATGGCGGCTGAGGTTCAATGGGGGCAAACTCCAAACATGCCCGCGTGCTTCGATTTAGGTGTACGTTAAAGAAACCCAGGTCGTCAAAATGTAACCGGAGTCCCCCCCCCCCCCCAGCTAAGGCGTGCCTCATTATCATATTGTCACGTCGTCGTGACGGTTAAGAATCAGATCGTAGCACAACTGAGAGTCAGGAAACTAACTGTTTATTGGGCGAACGTGGGCCCACAAAAACAGGGTACACTCAAACACAACCATAGCGGTGTGCACAGGTGTGTGGATCGTCGAACCCTTCTCTACGTGGGTCAGACGACTCGGCAATTTTATACATGACTCGGCGTACATTCAAGCGTAACCGCTGGCGCCCGCATGCATTTTAGAATGCACAGACGTCAACACACTTTAGTGTAACACACTACTGAGGCTAAACCGGCTACCAAAGTTTGAGCCGACCACCAAATTGAGAGAAATCAATGGAAACTGTAAAATTAATCGCGCTACGTCACACACAGCCGATTTTGTGCCATATCTGATCTTCCGATATCGCCAGCGCACGCCTGAGAACGTGGTTCGCGCGTTATAGAGAAGTGTGTTGAAATCTGTACAACACTATACTCTAAAAAAAAGTTTACACCCTTTGGGTCGTATCTTGCCCCCGCACTGTAATCGTCATCTGCCTTGCTTTCGTTTCCTTTCTTGAAAACTCAGCGCTCGCTACTTTCCTGCCGAGAATGCTGTATCACGCTGATAACGCGCAGCCTTTCGTGACTAGGAAGTACCGGGCTCGCCGCGTTAAAGAAAGGAAATGCGGAGAAGACAGGTCACAATTATTTTTTGGGTACAAGATATGACCCAAAGATAGAATTAACGACAATGTTGGAGAAACTTCCGATAAATAAAGGCACGTCTTGCGTCGAGCGATCACATGTTACAGCGGTCAGCCGGTGTAAAATGGTCACCGCAAAAGCATAAGCAATGTCCTAGTGTCCATATCTTGGTTTTGGCTATTAAAATTCCAGAATAAAAACACAAGTGGTCAAAAGTCATCGAGACTCGCCCGCTACGACATGCGTCATAATCAGATCGCTTTTTGTGCGCCTCAGACAACAGAATATAATCATTTGTTTTTTATTGTACACTTAATAATATTGAAGGCAGGGGTGTATTGTTCCATGTATGATAGAATGAAAAGTAAACAATCTTGCTAATGGGGCATTAGCACACCCGTCTTTGGATGTGAAAGAGATCATATTGGAGTGAGGAACGACAACATAGATCATTACAGTGCGGTGAACAAAACTAGGCAACATACGGATTTTAGAGCTGACAGGTTTACGCAAAGGGCCAGGCCATCAATCAAGATGAAAAATAAGAGTGGCCTCGAACAGTTCCCTCCGGTCACCAGACAGAACGGGTAAAACTGCGGATACGTGGCGAGCGTACACGAACTGCTGACGGTTTGCAGGAAAACTCTGGATCTATTTAAAAATGAGAGAATGATTATTTAGGTGCGATAAGCAAAATACAAGATTGCATTGATGTCTAAAGCGCGTTTATAAAGTATAATAAAAGGGCACCAATTGGAATCTTATCTCAAACTGGTGTTAGTTTGAGAATTCGTTCTAAGTGAATGTGTCTTGTAAAATCACGGGCTTTAATTTCCATGTTGCTATGTGTGAGCTAAAGTAATTAGTTAAAAAATTTCAGTACATAAATGTTCTAAGACAATAATGCATTTTGATTTACACCGTATTACGTCCCGCCTTCTCGATTAATCCAGCTCAGTGAGTAGTTCTGTGCTATATATGGCATAGGTTATGTTGTGAAATTTTGTTAACACTAGCAAAGAGGCACCAGGTATAATCCTGCGAGTGGGTCACAATGGCGTTTGCTGATTCAAAAGCCAAGCCCATCACCAGCAAGCACAGTTACGTGCCACAATGTAGCCAGGTAGTGACGTTTTCCCAGTCTACGATGCGCTTGCTCAAGCGCCGGCGTATCTACTAGTCAGCTGAGCTCGAAGCGTGCCTTCATTCCGCGGTTGGTATTGCGCGACAAAAAAAGGGGAAAAATAGGATAAAGCTATGTCAGTACACCTCGTCATCTCAACGCAGGACACTCACGTCCCCACAATCGATCGTTTGCATAAATATTATGCGCATGCGCGAAAAATGTATTTTCCAACCAAAGGTGCTTATCTGGACGTTCTGCCATTTTCAAAGAAACGGAATGAGTCGTTGTAGATAGGCGCTGAAGCTCTTTTTTTTTACCATGACACACATAAGCGACTGACCAGTAGTGAAGAGCGCGTGTTCTACATATAGGCCGCGCTATAGTTATTTTGTGAAGCGCAAGTGACTCAGCCCAACTCAGCTGGCCGAGAAGCTGTCAAATATCACCGATATAGAAAGCGGGGATATGACTTGTTTTCGAAGCAAGTTTTGTAGTTCGGTCGTAGAGTAACATACGAGGATAAGAGAGGACACTTGCATAGGCACCTGCGGCCAATTTTGGTTCGCAGCGCACCCAGCGGGTGTGTGGAATCTACACAAACTCGGAGATTGGGACAGCAGTTAAACCAATCTCGAAGTCTATCTTCTGGCGATTAGAATCTTTACACGGCCTCCAAGAGTGCTTCTGTGCGAGTGCTGGTCCCGGAGGCTACATTTCGATTTTTTTTTACGCGTTGCTTGCATGGATCGAGTAGCTTCGTGTAAGGTGTACCGCCAGAGCAACAAGCACACGATGCCACTGTGTGTTTATGCAGACGTTTTAAATAAACATGACAAGTGTTGGAAGAGACGAAACATTTTATTTTCAAGTCATATTCTCAGTAAGCACATGCACACTTTTTTTTCGCAACGTTTGATGAACGCAAGCACAGAAAGATGGTTGCACAGCAAGGTGCAAGACATGCCAATACAGGTGCCGTATGTTGAGAATAAATTTCACAAAAGGAATAAACAGGCGATAGTATGAAAAATTCCACAGAACAGTAAAACTGCAGAAGACAGCATTAGCATTAAAAAGTAAAACAACGCTCGTCATTTGAAGCCTAACCTTTCTTATTAAATGGTAGTTTCGGGCTGCATAGTAAACAAGGAATGAAGGCTGCTCACTGCAGTTGTCAGCCACCCACGCTCTCTCCCTGTCCTTCGGTTGTTACTGCACCACGCAACACAGCAGCAATCCCCGTAGTACTTGACTACGGACGACATGACCTGAAAAAAAAAGTATTAGTTACGTCTTCTCTCCCGCCTTCGCACAAATTTTCAACTAAGCACTTCAGATCGCCCTTTCGCGAAAAGCGTCACGTGCAATTGTCGCAGCTAAAAAAGAAGCAACCTTCAGTGCCACGCATGCTCTACTGAGGCAGGAGTGTTTGTAGAGAATACGTCGTAGCCACAGCTTACGAACATTCTTCTCAATTCGCAAGTTCTCTCTAATTGCGCTCGTAACAAAGGCTTCAAGCAATCTGCGCACGCCACGAATAACGATCCTAAGCATAACTGCACTCTTTCACACAATTGCACACACGTGCATTGAATTCAGACTACGTATACCGGCGTGTGCCGATTCACTTTCTCGCAAACACGCTACGCAGCATTCCAAATTGCTGTTTCTTACATAATGTGAAGCACTACACGAACATCGTGCGCGAAGTGAGGAACACAAAAAAGCTCTCTGCGCCAAACAGAACAATGCGACAAATGTCAACTTACAGCTGAAGTGACAAATACATAAGCAATTTGCAAAGTAATGAAGGGAAAAACGAACGTAATGAAGGCCTTCTTACAAAGCAGAAGCCAAGCAGTAGCCAAGCAGACAGACGTTCTGGAAGACGAACCAAGCAAAGACCACGCTGACGTTATCGCACATCTTTTGTAGCGTTGCCTTGGCTGATTACAATATGGCCGATATTTTGTCGTGATGCAAATGCTTTATTCTATATACTAGTCTTATCATCCACCGCTCACGGCCGGTTGATCCCGTTGATGACGTCTATGTCTACAGCCACATAGACAATTAGACGTATAGTGCACTAGAAAAGTTACTACAGTAGATAACTTGTACGCGCGTTCCCCTGGACACAGGGAGTGTTGCATTGCCCTCTAACGGGCGGCATGAAGCTACGTAGCTCGGCCGCTTTTAGGCTGGAGTGGCCACTCTTGTAATCCGTATGTTACTCTATGGTTCGGTCATTGCACAGTAGCGGGCGCGCAGAATTTCGCAAGACGTCAATTTTGTTTAGAAATGCCTTCCGCTAGATGCAATGCCACTCTTACTTCCACCGTTAAGCACCGACTGGTCCAGTTGATGACGCGGTACGGAGCGTCGCCCATTCCTGCGGGCGATCACCATTTTAGGGGCGAAGCACCTTAGGGCCGAGCGTTGTCCCCCCCACTCGTCGTCGTCGTCCGCAGCTCTGGTTTGCATGGAGTCTGTTAGGGGCGCTGCGGGGCACGAGGGCGTAAAACCCTATATATAAAAAGTAGCGTCACGCTTTGCAGAATGCCGCCGCCTCCTCGCACACCCTGTCCGAGGCCGACGCCGCGTCGGTATTGGCCCAATGGCATCACGTGGACCGTCGCGCCGCCGGGCGCTGGCTGCGTTTGTTTACGATAGAGTGTACTAGACAATGCTCGAGTGTGCCGAACGGCGCTCTGTCGCTGAGGCGCCGCGTGTGGAAAAATAGTGCGAGGGCGCTGCGAGCGAACTGGATTGGGGTGGAGCCGCGCTCCGCGGCATATTCAACGTATTTCGCTGTGGGCGCCGAGGACGATTGCGCATAGTACGCTTTTAAAATAGCGCTTTATTTCAACTGCAACTTTGTTTACACCATTGTGCCAAACATATATATTTGAGGCATAGATTATACAACGCGACGTCTTCAATTTTGCTGTCGTTGTCAAGCGCGTCGTCTGCTAGCGAGCTCGCGTTCGCTACGCGGACGCTGGCGCACGCCCAGTTTTTCTCGCAGAACCTCTGTGCAGTACATTTTTTTAATGGTTTAGTTGCTTCGGTGCGCCCATGACTCTTGACGGCCGGTGCCAAATGTAGTTTTAGCCAGGTGAACTGCTCTTTTTACCACCGTCCTCTAAAAGTAACTGGTATATCCGCGCCATGAAGGCTACGTAAGAAACATTTATTCTTGATATCGTGTCATTTTACACGCGCTTCTTGTTGGTGGATATTGATCAGGGAAAATGATCGAAGAAAACATTGGTCGAGTGAAATAAACTAGGTTTATTAACTGCGTGGCGCGAAGAATGACCAACGTATTGCTAGGTAATTAAATCAAAGGGTACATAGACATATATGTGCGTGTGTGTGTGTGTGTGTGTGTGTAAGGGAAAAAACAAATATATATTGTTACGGGGAGGCAAACACAACAGGAAAACGTATTTACAGTATATTTACAAGGCGATCAAGCGTCAACCATATGGCGGAGAGCGCGCGCCTGATCATCAGCGTCTTCTTCATCGATGTTGCCGTGAATCATATCGTGACATGACCCCCGGCTGCTCAAGCACCGTCACGGTGCTTGCAATGATCCAGGCGAGTGGTAAGGTTTCAGGCGGGATACGTGAACAACGTCAGTAGGTGATGAAACGGTTGGCGAGGAAGACTCGAGCGGGCCAATCTCATACGTGACGTCTGTTACACGACGTAATACACGGTAGGGTCCGGAGTACCGCGAAAGCAATTTTTCTGAGAGTCCTACACGCCGAGTCGGAGTCCACAGAAGCACAAGGGCACCCGGAGTATAGATAGCGTCGCGATGACGGGAGTCGTAGCGGTGCTTCTGGTGGCCTTGCGATGTAGTAAGGCGACGGCGAGCAATTTGACGTGCCTCATCAGCCCGAGAAATGGCATCACGAGCGTACTCAGTTGGCAAATGGACGGCATCGGGGAGGATAGTGTCAAAAGGTAACGTTGGGTCGCGGCCAAACAGAAGATAAAAGGGTGAGAAACCAGCAGTATCATGACGGGAGGAATTGTAAGCGAATGTAACGAAGGGCAACGCAACATCCCAGTCTTGATGGTCAGATGAGACATACATAGAAAGCATGTCAGTAAGCGTCCGGTTGAAGCGCTCAGTCAAGCCGTTAGTTTGCGGGTGGTAAGCCGTCGTAAATTTGTGTTTGGTGGCGCAGGAGCGAAGCAGGTCATCGATAACTCTGGAGAGAAAGTAACGGCCACGGTCAGTGAGGAGTTGACAAGGGGCTCCGTGATGTAAGATGACATCGTGTAGTAGGAAATCTGCAACGTCCGTAGCACAGCTGGTAGGGAGAGCGCGTGTAATTGCGTAGCGGGTGGAGTGGTCCGTAGCAACGGCAATCCATTTGTTTCCAGCAGTAGAGGTCGGGAAAGAACCGAGGAGGTCAAGGCCAACTCGGAAGAAGGGGTCAGCTGGGACGTCAAGGGGCTGAAGGAGGCCAGCAGGAGGCTTAGGTGGTTTCTTTCGGCGTTGGCAGGGTTCACAAGCAGCTACGTAGCGACGAACGGAGCGGTAAAGACCGGGCCAAAAGAAGCGACGCCGAACGCGATCGTAGGTCCGGGAGACTCCAAGGTGACCAGCGGTCGGGACGTCATGTAGCTGGCCGAGAACGCTCAAGCGCAGATGCGTAGGAACGACGAGCAACAGTTCGCGTCCGTCCGGGTGGACGTTGTAGCGATATAACGTGTCATCTTTAAGCACGAAGAGGCGAAGGGAAGGATCGGGCGTGGCGGAATCCAGCTTCTGAATAAGCTCACTTAAAATGGGATCACGGCGCTGTTCATCACGGATGTGGCTTAAAGCGGAGAGCGAGAGTACACATGCAGGCATGTCATCCGAGGCTTCAGGCGGATCCACGGGATTGCGGGACAAACAGTCAGCATCCCGGTGCAATCGGCCAGATTTATAAGAAACAGAGTAAGTGTATTCTTGGAGCCGGAGTGCCCAGCGACCAAGGACGCCCAGTGGGATCCTTAAGCGACGAAAGCCAGCAAAGTGCGTGGTGATCGGTAGTCACAGTGAAATGCTGGCCATGTAAATAGGGGCGGAATTTGCCCACCGCCCAAACGAGAGCAAGGACACTCCCGTTCTGTAATAGAGTAGTTCTGTTCGGCTAAGGAGAGGAGACGGCTGGCATAGGCGACAACACGGGCATGCCCATTCTGATGCTGGACTAAAACAGCGCCGATTCCGTAGCCGCTGGCATCGGTGCGGAGTTCTGTTGGAGCGGAGCTGTCGAAATGAGCCAGGACAGGTGGTGTAGTGAGCGACGTGATGAGGGTAGAGAAGGCGGCAGCCTGTGCAGCACCCCAAATGAACGAGACGCCTTTCTTCAGTAAGTTTGTGAGAGGGCGTGCGATTTCCGCGAAATTCCTCACAAAACGACGGAAGTAGGAGCACAGTCCCAGAAAGCTACGAACTTCCTTTGTGCAAGTCGGAACGGGGAACTGCTGCACAGCTCGAACTTTGTCAGGGTCGGGGCGAACACCGGTTGAGTCGACGAGATGACCGAGCATGATAAGTTGCTGACGTCCGAAATGGCACTTAGATAATTAAGTTGCAGGCCGGCTTTGCGAAAAACAGAAAGGATAGAAGAAAGGCGGTCGAGATGCGTTTCAAAGTTCGGTGAAAATACAATGACGTCATCAAGATAACACAGGCAAATGGACCATTTAAAACCGTGTAAGAGAGTGTCCATCATGCGTTCGAAGGTGGCCGGGGCGTTGCATAAGCCGAAAGGCATGACTTTAAACTGATAAAGGCCGTCAGGGGTAACAAAAGCGGTCTTCTCACGGTCCATGTCATCAACGGCTATCTGCCAGTACCCTGACCGAAGGTCGATGGAAGAAAAATACTTGGCGCCGTGAAGGCAATCCAGGGCGTCGTCTATGCGTGGGAGCGGGTACACGTCTTTTTTGGTGATCTTGTTGAGATGCCGGTAGTCCACGCAAAATCGCCAACTGTCATCTTTCTTTTTAACAAGAACCACAGGAGAAGCCCAAGGGCTGCAGGATGGCTCGATTATATTTTTGGCAAGCATCTTGTCGACCTCCCTTTGAATGATGCGGCGCTCAGCTGGAGAGACGCGGTATGGCCGTCGGTGGATCGGATGGGCATCGCCAGTGTTTATGCGGTGCTTGACAGCGCAGGTTTGACCCAGAGGACGGTCGCAAAGGTCAAAGACGTCCCTATAAGAGAAGAGGAGGCGAAGGAGATCGTCAGCGTGATGGGGCGAAAGGTCTGGTGCAATCATTTTCTTCAGGTCGGGAGGAGACAGATCTGGCGAAGAAGACGGGATATCAGTGGTGTGCGACCGACCAGCATCAGGAGGAGACAAGGTCGAGATAACGTAATCGTAGGAGGGCGTCAGCATAGCGAGTGAAATGCCTTGTGGGAGCACTTGTGAACACAGTCCGAAATTAATCACAGGAAGACAAGTAAGATTGTCCCGTAGAGTGATAACAGTGTGAGGCAAACCAACACTGTGCGTCAACAGAACGGCGGTGATGGGAGCGAGCACATAATCACCGTCGGGGACTGGTGGAGAGGGCGTCACAGCAACACAAGTAACGGCTTGTGGCGGCAAACGGACGTGCTCAGCAGAACAGAGCCGACTCTTGATTGGTCCGGGTGGATCAATCACACTTGGTAGGTCAAGCTGTACAGTACCAGCGGAACAATCGATGAGGGCGGAGTGGGCGGACAAAAAGTCAAGACCGAGGATGACGTCATTGGAACAGCAGACGAGGACGGTGAACAAAACAGAAGTTTGACGGCCGGCAACACTGACACGTGCGGTACAAAGGCCAGCTACGGGAGACGTACCACCGTCGGCCACACGGACAACACGTGATGGGGCAGGGGTCATAACTTTCTTCAACTGCCGGCGGAGGTGAGAACTCATAACAGAAATATGGGCGCCAGTGTCAATCAAAGCAGTAACAGGTAGGCCATCCACTTCAACGTCGATCAAGTTCTGATTGGTAGGGAGCGTCAACAGAGGAATTGGAGAGCAGGTCGGAATAGCAGCATCACCTCCAGGAGCTGCAGCCGTTAGTTTCCCGAAGGAAAACGCCGGGAGTAAGACGGGGACGGGGAACGGCGTGGTGGGGGTGACCGAGAAGGTCGGCGTCGTGGGGAGGGCGAGCGGCTGTAATGGGCGGTAGTAGTAGTGGTCTCGGCAGATGTTTCCTGGTCAGGTTGGCTTGGTACCTGGTGCTGGCTTCGGGGTGGGTAGCGGAAGCTGGATGAGTTGGGTCGAGAAGACGAGGGCCAAGGACTTCGGCAATATCGTGAAATGTGTCCAACACGTCCACATCGAAAGCAAATGGGCTTGTCGTCAGGCGTCCGCCACGCATTCGGGTCGCGATAATTCGGAGTGGTGTAACGGCGTTGGAGAGGGTTGAAGGTGGCCGAAGGGTAACTGTCAGGGTGGTTCACAGAGCAGATGGTTTGAAGGCCCACGTTTGCCAGTTCTTGACGAACAACGGATTGTATAAGGGATATCGTAGGTGGGGCATCACAGGTCTCTCCTCGCATTAAATGTGCGGGCGATGCGGCTTCAATTTCGCGTCGAACGATTCGGGTGATGGTCTCCGATGTTAAAGGCTGAGTCGGCATACGAACATCCTCACACGTTGATGTCGCTGCCGTGTTCGGAAGGCGGGCGAATTGGTGGGCGATACGTCGGCTTTTAGCATCTTCGAAGCGTCGGCATTCAGTAATAATCTCGTTGACTGTCGAAGAGTTTTTAAACACGATCAGGTTAAACGCATCGTCCGCGATCCCTTTCAGCAGGTGCGCAACCTTATCGGCTTCTGTCATCTTGGCGTCAACCTTCCGGCAAAGGGTCAGCACATCCTGAATATACGTCAAGTACGACTCAGTAGGCGTCTGCACACGCGAGGCAAGCTCTTGCTTGGCAGCACGCTGGCAGCCTGCAGGTTGGCCAAACAACTCGCGAAGTTTAGTCTTACATACGCTCCAGCTTGTGAGCTACTCTTCGTTGTTGTCGAACCAGGCCTTCGCCGTGCCCTTTAGATAAAATGTGACATTCGCCAACATCATGGTCGGGTCCCACCTGTAATGTGCGCTTACGCATTCGTAGAGTCGAATCCATTTGTCGACGTCGTCGCCAGCAGTGCCGGAAAAGGTCCCAGGGTCACGGGGTGGAGCCAGGACGACGGTTGGCATGGCGGCCGCCGCTGACGCAGTTTCACCGCTGGTGGACATGCCTAGAGTGGCGACTTGGCGGCCGCTGCGGAGCTCCGTCTTGCGTTATACCCCCAGCACTTCCACCAAGATGTTACGGGGAGGCAAACACAACAGGAAAACGTATTTACAGTATATTTACAAGGCGATCAAGCGTCAACCATATGGCGGAGAGCGCGCGCCCGATCATCAGCGTCTTCTTCATCGATGTTGCCGTGAATCATATCGTGACAATATATATATATATATATATATATATATATATATATATATATATATATATATGCGTGCGTGTGTTTGTGTGTGTGCAAGTGTAATTATTATACTGTATGACGCGGAATAGTCATTTCCGTTCGATGGTAACGCATAACAGCACTATTGAAATCTCAAAAGTGAGTGACTGCATGCAAGTGAGGACTGTTATTCCGAATAATTTTGCTGCCGGATAGTCGTGGCTGTTGCGCTGAGGCGCAGTTACTGAGAGAATTAACGGACGGGTGTTAATAAGTGTTGCTTAAAAAGTTCCTAGCTCCCATTTAATATAAACGCCCCGTTTTGTGGCAGCCTGTAAATCTGCTAACATGATTCAGACAAGAATTTTTGACAGTCTCACCATGTTTGCAACCCATTAAAACTGAGTGTCCCATGTGGTACCACACTTTTCTTCAACGAACGCAACAGATCTGCACATATCTCTACGTGTATGTGAGACATGTCATTCCTTTAATTGTTTCATTATGGTCGTTATGATAGTGCAGCGGATAACTGAACGCTACAGAGTTGAGCGGTCATACATTTGAGAACGGCATTACATTTACGCATGAATTATAGGATAAGCGTAACATGTTTTTCTCGGAAATCAGACTCGAGAATAATTTATGTGGTTTACACCCCCATAAATAAGCCGAAGAACGCAACCACCTGATTTTCTTTTTTTAATATAAGCAAATTCTTGGGCAAAACCACGATGTGATTATGAGACACCCGGTTTAGTTTTTGCCACCTGGGGTTCTTTAACGCGCACCTAAATAGAAGTACACGAGTCTCTTTCCATTTCGTTCCCATCAAATTCCGCGACCTGGATTGAACCCGTGAGCTCCAGAATTAGCAGCGCAACGCCGTATCCACGATATAGGCACTAATTAGGCTACCGCGCAGGCTTTCTTTCTTTCTTTCTTTCTTTCTTTTTTTTTGAAGTATCGCCTGGAAAAAAATTCCACGTACGGCTGACGGCCAAAGATTAGCATACAGAATGGCTAACTAAAACCGTTTTCGGCGCTCGAGGTCCGACTCCAATAAATGACCCCGTACCAATTACTCCGCATTCTCTTACGCGAGAAAGGCGGAAACTTGAATGGAATGTTGCACTGCAGTTTACTCTTTTTTTTAATCTATACCAGTGCTTCCCGTAAATCAAAGTACAAGACGCCGGATGGGGCAGACATGCTTTACTTGTTTGAAGCTGCAAGCAGGAAGGTTACATATGTTGCTTCGTCTGCGTTTCGTCAGACCTACTGATAGAAAACTATATGCGCCACAATACACACGAGAGATACCTGGCGCTTGAAGAACGAGAAAAATTTTTCTCCAAAGGGAACCGTACAATAACATAGTACAATGAAAGCCGACACTGCGGCCGCAATGCACGCGCAATCACCGAGCGGCATTAGAAAATAATAAAATATAAATGAAGAAGAGAACGGAAAGGAATTTATTCTTAAGGCATAATTACATGTCATATGCATTTATGAACCCCATTTGATCGGTCTGAACGCAAATACCAGCGCGCCAAGTAGTACGAATGACCCTGCTGAGCAGTATTGCCAGCAGTTTCCAACGGCGCGACCTTGATGTGGCCCAATCCACTTCGACCGCAGCGCCGCCCCAGTATTTTTCCACGTCGGGCGCCTCACTGCAAAGCATGCGCCGCCCCAGCCGCTCGTCCCCCTCGACCATATTCTAGTGCACTCTCGTTTACGATCACGCTCCATCGCCATTTTCGACCGAGAAGCGTCTACCGACTGGCGGGGAGCACAACGATAGCGGCGAACACAGTCGGCGATCGTCGAATCTGATCATCGGCGAAAGATACACAAGTGCACGTGTTTCAAGCGGTGTAAGCGGCGCAACGGTCGAAAAAGGAGCGCGAAAGAGATGAGAAACGAGGAGGAGGGAAGGCGGAGGAGGAGAGTGTCGCTACTTTTTTATATATAGGGGCTTACGAGGGCGTTCGTTCCCGACGGGCGCTCTCTTTCTCACTTCAGCCATGGATGATAAGGGTCGGTGCACAAGGGCGTTCGTTCCCGACGCGCGCTCTCTTTCTCTCTTCAGCCATGATGATAACGGTCACTTCTGATAACGGCGCGCCTTCTACGGATGAAAAGGCGAAAGTGGCGGCTCAACTGCAAGCGGAGTCGAGGGCTCGCAAAGCTGCTGCAGCACGACGACGCCGGCATGCGGACCCGGAGCTGAGGGCTCACAAAGCTGCAGCAGTACGGCAACGCCAGCAAGCGGACCCGGATCTGAGGGCTTGCGAAGCTCGCGCTTGAACCGAGCATCGGCACCACTAACCTCAGGTAGAGAATGCTTCCAGCGTTTTGCCGCCGCTTACATCGCTCTCGCCGCCTCTGGGTCCGCTTGCCGGCGTCGCCGTGCTGCTGCACTGATCACTAGGCAGTCTTAATGAAGGGAAAACGAAGTCCGAACCTCAATACCATATTCGACCAATAAAACAACATTGTATATACTGTACACATGTGTTATCACTCATTTGCTTATTGGAATGGGCAATGTATGGTTGCCCTAATGATCCCCAGGTGCTGCGCCCACTCATCATCAGTCACTTCGTGAATAAGTGGTGATTTTTTTAAATAAGACTAAACGGTCTTCGTCCTAGTTATTTCATCTTCAGCTATATAGTAAACTCGCCCCGAATCCACAAGGAGGATGATCTCTCGTACGTACACCTTTCCCCGGCTACGAGCCTAGTCAGCAGATCTTGCGGTGTAGTTAATGCACCGGGGACACAAAAGCTTAAATACCCACGTAATGGCCACCGTCGTGTACTCCCGCCTCCCAATAAACCAGTGTACCGTACGAGGGACACCGTATGTTGATTCTAAATGACAACGGCTAGCCAAACTACGCTTTATATACAATGACCGGGGCAAACGCAGCATGGGACATTTATTCACATGCCTTTTTATCGCCAAACCTATGCATTCATGCCACACGACTGCAGGTAGCAAGTTAACAGTGGAAATTAATACAGGCGCTGTACCTCTTCCCCTAGTTGATGCGTTCCTTGTTTGAAAGAATCCTAACATCCGAAAGAATAAAAGTTCGGGGAATGCATTACCATGGTTCTCCAGTGGAAGAGTAGTCGCCTGCTTCCTCTGCCCATGCCAATTAACTCTATCAGAATCTTCTCAAATCTTTGCCAGGTTTCATGAGCGAATACATACAACGACTAAGCCTCGCAAATAATATCGTGACGTCAGTCACGATATTATTGTCAGCATGCCGAGGTGGGAGACATTTCATGATGTCAATAGCTATGTGTACAGTGTATCCTGTGTGCGCATTGCAGACAGCCGAATGTCGAACAATGCGCGCCGCCTAGAAGAACACAGCACGAACAGAAATTTTGTTCTCCTAGGCGGCATACTAAATTTTATGCAGCGGATTGTCACGCTCATTAGTCTTGAGAGTAACCAAGAAACACATCTCAGTGTTCAGTGCAAGCCTGAGGATATCTACATCTGCATGAAGTTCGTGCGCGGCTCTTGACAGCTGTGACGCCAATTCTGTCCTGCCTGAGGAGTCGAGATCGTTTCGAACTACTGAATACCAAAAGGCACTTTATATCCCATTAAAAGTCCAGCTGCAACGAAGTTTCACTTCGGATAAGTTGGTTATGAGTAGCGTATATACTATCAAAGCAATATTGGTCCAGATGTGAGGCTGGTAAATGTACGATTTCGCTTTTTTATTACAACCCGCAAGTAATCACTAAAGGATACTGCACGTTCACACCTTCGCGGCTTTGACGCCCTCCCCAAACATATATTTAATGTTTTGAATACCGCGTAATTTAAACCAGGGAGTCAGTTTCGGTATCGATAACATATTTCCTAGTTTATCCTAACGCACCCCCTTTTGTTTCAAGCATAATATAATGCGCGAACCTTGTTCTTACCTACGCTGTCGGGAACTAGGCCACTTTTGCTACCCTTAATTTTGATGGAGTTGTTCTTTAAAGCAATTGAAAATTATTTATAGCGCAAGGCCCGCTAATATTTCTTTTTTTTTCTTTTTGTCTAGAAGACAGCCATCCATTTTTGAACTCCAGTGGGTCCTGTTCAGAAAGGAAAGCATAGCACTAATTTGTCATTTCTGCACGTTGCTTGCCTTCACCACATTGCCACTTTTCTGCTCAAAAAACCTTTGTTTATTGTTAAATTTATTTGCCGCAATTACAAAGGACTCTATAAGCACGATTAGATCGTATATGTTACTTACTTTCAGGGGCCAGCCAAAACTGTGCGTTTCAGATGCCTTCCATGCTACAGGGCACGCAATATATATTGCGTAACACAGAGACATGCGCTTGCTTGTAGTTATGTTGACCAAGGAATAAAGTACTTTTATATAAAAGCGAAGACTTAATAAATGAGCCACACATTGCTATGAGAAATGGAAAATACAATATTTCAAGAGCACCACTGAAAAAGCAAAACCGCAACCGCAGCTTTAGTTTTCTATTACGGCCCTTTTTGGGGGAGATTGGAATAAACTCCTATGTGGCTTTCAAAAATATCACGCAGCACGATATTGCACCGCTACCAGCATGACGCGGTGCGATAGGTGCCTGCGATTAAACCACTCGGCCACGGATTCCGAGAATTTATAAACAGTACGCTTGTGTTTATCAAGATGCCGCCTGAATTTGCACGACTGTATTTCAAAAATCGCTTTTGGCAAGAGCGTTATGCCATGCGTGGAGAGTCAAGAATGGCATCAATCGAAAGCTCAGTCTCCGGACTACATATACTGTAGCGGCTATTATGAGAGCAGGCTTAGTTTTGTCACAGTGACCGTTTCCGTCTAAAAATGGAGTGCAAATTTTTGTCGTTTCCATAGGCTTCCATTGCTGATTCCATAAACGCTCTGGGAGCAAACATCTAGATTTGCACAGCGTAATCTCTGTGCCAGGGGGTTTATTAACGTTGCACAGCACGTGGAACGACCGCACGACGGGCATAGCAAAGACAGTCTCAGCCGGCGTCAACCGCTCGTGATCGGCGCTCTCACCTCCAGCCAAGACTGTGTCCCACTGCCGCGTGCGTTGCTTCATCCCCACTACAGTACCCCAGCGGTGATGGGAAGCCATCCTAGCGACTCAAGGCGACGTGAGAATAAGTGTTCATGACATGGCTTGAGGTGGTTCACGTGGACCACCTGGCGGCCAAGCGGACGCTTGTCGGAGGATGGGTTGAGCGGCTCAATAACATAGGTGACAGAAGATAGGCACTCGAAGACGCGATAAAGGCCTTGGTACTTGGGGGCAAACTTAGGAATCAGGCCAGAGGAATGAAACGGTATGCGGAGCGAGACGAGGCACCCGACGACGTAAGATTGTTCCGTCAGATTGCGGTTATGGTGATCTTTCTGGAGAGCTTGCTTGTCCGAAGTGAATGAGCGGGCCATCTGATGTAACTCTTCAGCATATTGAGCCATTTCAGAAACTAGGCTGAGTTCAGAGACGTCCGGGCGATACGGCAAAATGGTGTTGAGGGTGGTGCATGGTTCGCGGGCATATAAAAGGAAGAATGGGGAAAAGCCGGTGGTCGATTGAGTTTTGGTATTATACGCGTTAGTGACGAAGGGAAGAATGACATCGCAGTTAGAGTGTTCAGAAGTAATCTACATGGACAGCATGTCTCCCAGCGTTCGGTTGAAGCGCTCTGTTAGTCCGTTGGTCGGCGGGTGGTAAGCTGTATACATGTGCGGTGTACTGTATCGCATGAACGAAGGAACTCCTGAAGGACATCGGATAAAAACACACGTCCTCTGCCGCTCAGTAGTTGGCGTGGTGCGCCATGGAGGAGGACGAAAGTACCTAAGCTGAAGTTCACAACGTCACGAGCACCAGTCGAAGGAAGCGCGGCTGTTTCCGCATACCTCGTAAGGTAATCCACTGCGACGATGACCCATCGGCTACCTGCGCCAGAGCACGGAAGTGGGCCATAAAGATCGATTCCGACATGGTCGAAGGGGCGTGCAGGACACGGTAAAGGCTGTAGAATTCCGGGAGAATGGGGAAACCGTTCCCGTCGTTGACATAATTGGAAAGAACGAATGTATTTGCGGACATATGTATACCAGTCCACGCCAGTAATAACGTTGGCAGAGCCACTCAAAGAGCACTGCACGGGCTTGGGCTTACCCGAAAGCCCGGGCCCGGCCCAGCCCGTGAGCCGGGTCGGGCCGGGTAGGGCAGTTTTTGCACGGGCGCAGGCCGGGCTCGGGTATTTTGACGTGGGCCCGGGCCAGGCTCGGACTTTCTGGTGGTGTGCATGTAACGTGCAGCGAGTAATCCTCACGCGTCTCCATTCAGAAAAACCTGTTGCCCCGGCGCAGCATGAAGGTGGCAGTGCTACTCCTGTGTACTTCCCTTTTCATCTTCTGTCGTATTTTTTCGCTGTTTGAACATAATGTAAAAGTCGCCTCAACCCAATAGATGCCATTGTATTTCTTACCTCAATCAGTGCACGTAATTAATGCTTTGCGCACGGTGTAAGCGCGTTCGCGACTTGCTGATTCTTCAAAGGCGAATTGGTAAAACGATGACTGGTAAGATAAGATAATTCGTCACGCGGCTGAAATATGGCACTGCGTCCATCCATGATTGCACGCATGTTCTCAATCGGTCGCCTAGCAGCAGCGCATTACTCTGCATCATGGAGGAACGAGAAGCTTTCTTTCTCCATTTACTCCCTCCATGCGCTGCGCTCACGACCGGTCGTGGCTGCGCTTCAGCTAGAGTAATCTAGAATACGGTTGAGTGGGACGAGCGGCTGGGGCGGCTTATGCTTTGCAGTGAGGCGCCCAACGTGGACAAATACTGTGGCGGCGCTGCGATAGAAGTGGATATGGGCCGCATCAAGGTCGCGCCGTTGGAAACTGCTGTCGACACATTAGTCGTTCCTACACTAGTCATTCGTACTACTTTGCGCGCTGGTATTTGCGTTCACACAGCTCAAATGGTGTTCATAATTGCATATGACATGTTTTTATGCCTTACGAATAAATTCCTTTCATTCTCTTGTTTATTTTATAGTTCTTTAATGTCGCTCGGGGTCTTTTTCGGTCTCGGGCCGGGTTCAGGCCTGTTTCGAGCCGGGCCGGGCTCGGGCCTAAGGTAAACGGGTGGCAAGCCGGGCCTGGCCGGTAACCTAGATTATTTCCGAGGCCGGGCCCCGCCATAAAACTTTTGGTCCGGCTCGGACGGGCAGCCTAACGTAAAAACGGGCCCGTGGCGGGCCCGGGATGACAAAATCGGCCCCTGTGGTGCTCTATCCACTCATACGTTTTAAACGCACCAGCGTGAGCATGTTGAGGGTCAGCATGAAAGTATGCGCAGACATCGGACCGCATGTGGCCAAGGGATGACGAGCAGCGATTTACGGTCATCTAGTCAATAGTTGCGACGCTATAATAGTTCGACGTCCCGTATCGCGAAATGCGTGGTTTGGCGGCGTAGAGCGGCAAATAAGATAAACACGAGAGCTGCCGTGGCACTTCCTCACAGAACATATTCTTTTATTTGCGACAGTAGCGTATCGTGGTCACCACCTATGCTTAAGGCGGCGAGGGAATCGTCGGTTGTTTTTAGCCGCCGAACTCAGACGCGTTGTTTACAGAGCTCGTCAAAGCTCTGGCAGAAGGTCGTAAGCGCAGCTACGGTGCCTGGGTCCTTTGCCAGCAACATTTCAAAGACATCGTCGTCAATGCCTTTCGAGATGTGTATAATCTTCCCTAGCTCGGTCACTGAAGGATTCAGGCGCTTACACAAGTCTATGACGTCTTCTATGTAGCTCATAAAATTTTCGCTTTGCTGTTTCGCACGTCCGCGGAGGCGCTGTTCGGCGCGGAACTTGCGAACGGCGGGGCCGGTGGTCGAACACGACTGCTAAGCGTTTCTTGAACGCACTCCATCTAGCCAAGTCGGATGCGTGGTTGTGGTACCACAGGCTTGCGACGTCTTTTAAATAGAACGATACATTCTGTAGTTTCGACGGGTCGTCTCACTTATTATGGCCGCTCACCTTTACGAATGTCCCCAGCCAATCTTCCAGGTCGTGGTCATCTGTTCCACTAAAGGAGGAAGGGTCACGCTGGCGTAGCGTGCCGGTTACGAAGACCTGCGGAGATTGGGTGGTGGCTTGCTGAGTGTTTTCGTCAGGCATTGTCGGGGTAGATGGCAGCGTCCGACTTCGGAGTTCCAGGTTTGCAGAACACGCAACTCCACCACTTTGGAAGCGCGTTTGTTAAAGCTGGATGGCAGGCAGAAGGGCTACACGATGGGCACAGCAAAGAAAGTCTCAGCCGGCGTCAACAACTCGCGATCTGCGCTCGTGCCTCTAGCCCCATTACAACTCCATCCCCATTACAACTGCACTTGTCTCGCGTGGTTTGTCTTCTAGAACCTGTCTGTCACCAGCATTTTTCAATAATCGACCTGCAAATTTATTTTTCGCGAAAAACCCGCTTGTTCTAATGAAAGCGCGCTAGCTTCACGCCGCGGCCGCTTGGGGCGCTAGTTCATAGGTGTCCAGAAAAGCTGGATATGTACGTTGTGCCACTGGGAATGTGGGCTTAAAAATGAAGAAAAATACCCCTTAAATGTCTTCGATGCGGAGCTGAATGAAACCCACGTCACAAGGGACAGCAATCCGACGCATTAGAAGGCTGCACGACACATGAATTGGGCGAAGTTAAGTTTGTTCTTTCGCCTTGAATTTGATCAAACCTCTTCAAAGTTATTACGGCGTTGATGAAGCAGGAGGCAGGTTGGAGGTAATAAGACTTGAAGATATATTGTAACGAAAATATTTACCACATTGTTTATTTAATTAAGGCTTAACGCTTTTTTAACAAATGGTGACGGTAAAGCTGCTTATTCGCAGAAGTATACTAATTAACCTTTAAGCAAGCATATTAAACACATGTTACAAGGGATTTCGTCCTTGTTTTTTCATGTCGAGCTGATGTTGTTGCGCAAACAATACTACAACGAAGGTGGAGACAGGCCGGCATGAACGAACGCTGTATAGAAGCCCGAAATGTGTGCTTAGTTTTTCGGGATTATAAATTCAGTACTCTATTTAAACACCCATGGCATTCTGCCACCACGGTTGAAAATTGCAAGACCATAAGAGACAGCATTTAGAGTTTTCATTTGATTGCGCGAAGTTTATTCTTTTTATCTATGCAGAACAAAGTGAAGCAAGTTCCTAATCTACAAGTCTTATTGAAAGAACAAAGTGCAGACGTTTTCAAAACCAAGTACAATATCACTTTGCAACAAGAGAAAAAAATACCAAGCACAATAGGCATGGAGAAGCCATATACCTTAAACAATACAATTAAAATATAATAACAAAGAAACAAAAAAACCGGCAGATCCCACGCGATGGATGGATGGATGGATGGATGGACGGACGGACGGACGGACGGACGGACGGACGGACGGACGGACGGACGGACGGATGGATGGATGGATGGATGCTCGTTACGTGGTATTTGATCGCCCAGAAATGATTTCCATTTAAAAAGTATATATGCGCGTCATGTCCGCTATAATCCGTTACATACACTATCCAAAGAAACTACTAGGCCAACCGTGGCTGCCACATTCACAAACTAATAATTAAAAGAAAGCTGGCACTACACAAACTACACAATTGCACCGTGTGACCCCGCACAATACCCGACATGGGTTCTTTGTTCACATCATATAGGTTTGGCTTGCTTTGATGATTATATGTGTAGCACAACCTACTACGGGGGACTGGCCGTGAATCGGGTGACAGTGGGTAGAAGAGGGAATACTTAAATAGGATTTTCTTATTTAAGAATGATATTTGAAGTGAATTCTAATCGTTAATATAAGTTTTCCTGGCATAGTATCTGAAAACTTGAAGTTTATATTTTGTTTTCTTGTAGGCTTGGTCCACATACTGCAAATATTTATCCTTGTCTTCGTCTGTTGTGTTCCTAATATTGGGGATACTTGGAGCTTCGATAGAAATTTTCATCAGCACGCCGAAATGGGCCGGCGTCATGTGACGTGTATCTGATGTTAAGAGCATGTTCATGGTGGAAAAGCTTCTTTCAACCGCAGCTATTCCTACGCGAAGAAGCAGTATTTTCATTGCAGCTGATGACAACCTCTCTCGACCTCGCACGCAAGCATTACCAAGTGCTTGCTGTGAAGCCAGCTCTCCAGGATACCGTCTGGAAATTCTACTCATTCTCCAGTCTAGTCGTTCGGAGCTTAACGATAACGAGAGCAATGTGCCTCATTGTAAGTTTTACGACTAAGCACAGGGGTAGTGCTCGTACTGTACGTATTGTGCGTACGAGTACGTTGACTTAGAAATGGAAAAACAGAAACACCAAACATGAATATCGCATCTCATTCACGCGCAAGCCTTCACTGCGACCTCAAGGATTCTCCGCTCCCTGCTGGGCGCAGTGTATCATGGTCGTCTGCGCGCTGAACATCAAAATTGGGCCTCAAAATTAAGGCCACGTAGCGTCCACCTCCGCAAACAGTAATTATTTATTAAAGCCATCACCACAGTGCATGGATTCAGCGTAACTTTTTTTCAAGAAATAATCCCTGTCTGAAAGAAGGGAGGGACTGGACTGGACAAACTTTATTTGGGTCCTGCAGGACACGCTTAGGGCGTAGTGGGCGTCTTCCACGTAAGGACCGACAGGGAATACCTGGCGGCCGCTTCGTGGGCCTGCTGGACGGCCCATTGCCCAAGGGAGGGAGTGCTACGGAATATTTTTGGCGGTGTGTCCAGATCCTCCTGGGGGGTGTTGGGGGAGGGGGTGTTAGGGGGGTGTGTATAAATCCCTGCGCAGCACTACGCGATATAGGAACTACTGAAACACGAAAGCGCGCGGCGCCGAGTCGAGCGAAAACGAAACCTTTACACTACCCATGTCGTTATCAAGGGCAAAGCCAAAAAGTTATTTTTTAAAGAAACTAATAGAAGTAGACAAGTAGCATTTTCTTCCGTCTTATAATCCAACAAAATTAACTTTTTAATCCGAGTGGTTGAGAACTGGTGACAATTATTTGTTTAAGAGTGCCTTCGACATCCTGAATGTCCTTGGGGAGTCTCTTATCGTCTCCTGCATTTACCTTAATTTCTCGATTACTAAAGCTCTGTTCGCGATTATATTGACGCCTTAGACGTTCTAGAGCATTACTCTATCACTTTAGCTTGACTTGAGTTTAGCTTGACTTGACGGAAGCCAGCAGGTCTACCTGCTGGCTTCCGGTGCTTCCGAGTTCTCCCGAAAGCGACTCAAGGCTCTTTTGATGCATTCCTTGGGACCCGAAGGCCAGCGTATTTTCAACACCCTGTCTGTTTCGCAGGCGGCAGAAAAGACAGAGGAGGAGAAAGGGACCGCAGCTACGCCCGACGGGTATGACTCCGCGGTAGCGGCACT